>NC_031967.2:76694729-76994864 GCF_001858045.2 Oreochromis niloticus | reverse complement strand
CTGTCAGACTCCACAACAAAGACTTTGCAGCTGATCAAACCCACACATGTGCAATAGGACTAAGTGTAATACTCTTTCTGACAAAGTTGTATTTGCACTCAGTTGTATATAGAATTTGTTTTCTATTTTTATCCCATTATTGTTTTCTATTCTATCCGGTACAGTTGTGTACAGTATCTTATTCTTATTCTACTCCAGTGTTCTCTAATTTTTGCTATGTAACTTTCTGCTGTAACAAAACAAATTTCCCACATGTGGGACTAATAAAGATGATCTTATCTTATACTTCACATTTGTTAGAATATAAAAGGACAAAACTGGACAATTTTCACTACATTTCTCATTAGTTACTGTTAGCAGAAGTGTACAAAGAAAGCAGAGCTTTAGCTTTAGCTCTCTACATCACTTTTAAGCCTCGATGTTGGGACTTTTGCTTCCTCTCAGCTGTGATGACAGTCTCTGTCTGCTCCATCTCACCCAGCATCATCCATCTGACCTGATGCTAACTGACAAACTAAAGATGAAATATTAAATTCCTTTTGGATCGCGTACATTTAAAACACATTTAAAGTGGATCTTTTAAAAGAGAAGGCCGTGACCTGTTGTGTTGAGACAGGTGTGAAAAATGAGTTCACACACATGATTTTGTCTCTGTGACACTTTTCTAACAGCTGTATTTAAATACAAACAGAAGACTATATCTAGCTGTATCCAATGTATGTGGCAGCTCTATTATACCAGCTGTTTGTTGCTGGTTTTCCAGTAAATTTCTCTTGATAAACTATTACTTTCCTGTTACTTCATAATGTAATGACAGCTAATAAATGTCTGCATTTCTTCAAATGTCTGAATAGAACTAAAAACTCTTTTTCTATTATCCTACATTTCATTCAGTCACTCGTGGACTTGGATGAGTGTTTAAAGGCTACGATACTGTTTCACAAAGGAATAAGAATGTAACGTCCACAATTAGACTTTAACTGCAGGAACTTTTATTTAAAGAATTTAGCAGGACAGAAGCAAACGCAGAATTGAAAACAATAATAATAGTAAATTTTTCTTGGAAAATTATTACCTTCCTTTTACTTTTTAATGTAACGACAGCTAATAAATCTATGCTCTTTTTCTATTATCCTACATTTGATTAACTCACTCGTGGACTTGGATGAACGTTTAAAGGCTATGACATGTAAAACGAGTCATCAAATCTAAACTCAGATGTTGTCCTGAGCTTGGTATTGTTCAGTCATCTGTAATACAAATAGAGTGAAATCATTTCAATCAACGCGTTCAGCTGACAAACAAATCTTTGAGGAAAAAAGGGCGTGATTGTCTGTAGATCAAAAAACACCAACACCAGCAACAAGAAACAGAGCAGAAACTGTCAGACCAACAGATCCAGTTGCACTCTGTCCTCCTGTGTGACCTGCAGGTGAGAAACAGGTGTGAGGTGTCAGCTGTCAGGTAGGTGATGAGTGAAGAACAGAACAGAATCCATTTCCTCTTCAAACTGCTGTCAGACATTATCTACTGCACTCTGATCACATCACTCAGACCAGCTGCTTTCTACAAAGTCTCATCAACAACATCTTTAGAAACAAACATCAACAACCAGGAAGCAGCTTCACCTCTGATCACACACACACTCAACTCTACTCACTCACCTGGAGGGACATGAAGGTAGGTGCTGTTGATGAACTCCAAACGGAGTCTCTCTTGGTCTGGTTTTCTCTGAGCAATGTGACACTCGTATGTTCCAGTGTCATTAACCATCACATCCTTCAGAATCAAAGACACGTCTCCATCCTTCATCTGTCTGTCCTGCAGATCCACCCGGTTCTTAAAAGATGGATGCTGGCCTTCTGGATCAAACTGCTCATCACGGTACAAAAACACATATTTGTCTCCCAGCTCAGCTCTGCTCCACTGTACAACTGTGACGTTGTTGTTTGGAGCTCGACATGTCAGAGTGACGTCCTGTCCAGACTCAGCTGTGATAGTTTTGGGGCCTAAAAGAGGAAACAACACAGAGCAGAGAGGTTAAAGGTCAAAGTACAACTGCTCATTTCTGCAGCAGCCAATCAGAGTCACTTGTGTCAAACCTTATTTTTCACTGACAGTTTTAAAAGTAGGTTCTATATGAACGGTGTCTGATAACTAAGGAGCTCATTTTTAATATTAAATGCTTTAATAAAATGTTTTGTCGCTCTGGAGTTCTCAGAAATGCTTCAATATCAGCACCAGATAATTTTCGAAAGACTCCACAGTTCCTGCAGCTTCCACAGAACAACAACATGTGCTGATAATAAGTGAACATGATGTGTGAGAGAAAGCAGCCTCTCATTATAAGACACTGTGAGTCTCTGCATGCTGCCTTTATGGAGCTACAGCTGTTTGTATACACTGAACAAAAAGCTTTGTAGCTGTATACTGACTCCTGACACTACAACACATCACACTGACACACATAAAGCATCAATGTCTGCTTATATGTTTTTGTTTTGACAGTAGACAGAGAGACGGGTTGTCACCCAGATGCGCTCATCTCCTGCAGACCTCCAAGATCCTGGCTGTGCACTACTGGAAGTGGATGACACAGGAATCTGTGTCTGCAGTGACTCGTGATGTGTCATGCACAAATTAGCCGATGCTTTTGTTTTGTAGTGAAACAGAAGAGTGAGAGCCGGCTGCAAACGTTTTTAAATGAGTCTTGTTATGTTGCCACAGTATTTAACTGTGGTCTCACATACATCACACACAGAATAATTTCTGTGCTGAACGTAAATGCAGTTACGATCTGTGAACAAAGTCCAGATTGTGTCTGTAGTTCCTATTAACATGGTATTACTGACTATCCCGATAATTGCCAATTTTACTGTTGTCTGTATTTCTTATTTACAATTAAACACAAATCTAATCAAATTAGATATTGATATTTTCATATGGGAATTGATCCTGCAACATGAGACACTGGTATGGAAGTATCAATATTTCAGGATCATCAGTACCTGTGAGATGGTAGACAGCAGTGTGGAGGAGAGTGCGAGTGCGACACAAAAACACATAAATATGACTGACACCTGTAAACAAAGCAGCATCTAGCTGCAGGTGAAAGATATTGGGAATAGCAGAGCAGAGTGTATTCACTGTAAAATAAAAATAACTGTAAGAGCAGGTTCCACCACAAACCTGCACAGACTGTCCATCCCACAGTGCAGTTGGAGGAGAGAGGGCAAGTTGGGTCAACATCTACTGACCCTGGAGTGTCTGGTCCTAAACCATCAACAACTGCTGCAGCAGCTACTAGTAGTGCAAGTATAACCCATCTAACTGCAACAAAAATCAAAATAAGTCAGTTTATACCAAAGCAGATGACCCCAGCCAAACAGCACAGCATTGATGAGGAGCTGGCTAAAATGATTGTCACTGATTTCCAGCCTTTTTCCATTGTGGAGGACAAAAGTTTTAAAAGTTTTGTCCAAGCCTTAAATCCCACGTACACTCTACCAGTGTATGTGGGACAGTCAAAACCCACTGTCCATAGCAATGATCCCAAAACTATATGACACAGAATGTGAATTATGGCAAGACAGGGTGAAAAAAACTCCACCAGTGTGCCTGACAACTGACCGCTGGATCTCTACAACCACCTGCTCTTTCATGTCTATCACTTGTCACTTTATTGAAAATTATAAGATGACATTTTGCCTGCTGGACTGCTTTCACATCACTGACAGACACACTGCAGAAATCTTGGTAGAGGAGCTATTAAGAGAGGCAAGTACAGGACAAAGTGCTGTGTGAGTGATAATGCTGCAAACATCTCCAAAGCCATAAAAATTCTAAGTGGACCCACCACCCATGTCTGACTCATACATTAAACCTAATGAAGGTGGTGAAAACAACCGTGGACAGGGTAATTTTGAAGTTTGTCCACAGAAGCACAGTAGCTGCAGAGAGGCTGAAGTCCACACAGCGCCAGACGGAGTTGAGGCCTAAACAAGAATGTGCCACCAGGTGGAACCCAACATTTTATATGTTGAAACACATTCTTGAAACAAACTATGTCTTCATCTCTACCCTGGCCCTGATCAATGCACCTGTTGATACGTTAAGTCAAGAGGAATGGTTGCACCATCCTGCAACCATAGGAGGTGACTGTGGAGATAAATGCAGACAGGTAACTAGGATGTTTTTTTTTTTTCTACTACTATTCAGTCACTAAAAGCAAAAACAACATATATGATTGACAAAACTAAATTGCAAAAAGCTATACGACGCATAATAATAATAATAATAATAATAATAATAATAACAAATTCTAAAAGTTGCACTTTTCTCTCCTTCAGCTATGTCACAGCCTCCAAAGTGCTCCTGCTTTGCAAAGGTCTTCAGTGAGTCACAGCCCAACACCAACTGACAGTAACTGTGCAGAAAGTAAAGGAAGTGGTTGCAGCTCTTTGTTCATGGACCCAAAATTTCTGTGTGGAGTTCAACACCGTCCTCTCAGAAACTGCATTACTGGATGGTAGGTTTAAAAAGCTTGCATTCAGTGACAACAGAGCTGTTGATGAGGCACTTCAGAGAATAACTGCCGCAGCAGCAAAGTGCACTCCCACCCAGCTCCACCATCACAGGGCCAAGTGAAGGAGGAGCCACAAACATCTGCTGTGTGGAGCCTCTTTGATGAAAGAGCTACAGGAGATGCTGCAAAGAGAAATACTACAGCTGATGTTATGATGGAGATGAAATGTTATCTTGAGGAGCTCCTCATCCAACATGGAGAAGGCCCACGAAGCTGGTGGCAGGCCGAGGCCACAGTCTTTCCATACCTGTTGAAGGTGATGGAGGGGAGACTGTGCATTGTGGAAACATCTGTTCCTTCGGAGAGTCTTCTCAAAAACAGGGCGGAGACTAAGGAGAAACCACATCAGCCCATCCAAGCTGAGGGATTTGATTTTTCTGAATGTCAACCTGCACTGAGGACAAACTGTTTGGCTGCTGAGTTTAGTTTGTTTCTGTTCTGTGGATTTGTTTACAGTGCAGGTTTGATTAATTATTAAGGTTTGATTAAAATATTAAACAACAGTAAGAAGCCCTGCTTTTGTAATAGAACAAAAGCACAAAATTAGGCAATTAAAAGGCTTTTCATAAAAACACTACATGCAAAAGGGTTTATCAACACACAAAGCACTCACATTTGCCAAGTAAAGCTAAAGTATGAGGCTACAGATGATAATAAATTAAGAGCCATTTGGGAGCCACAAGACATGCAAGATAATCCAGACCTTAGATCTAAATAAGGAAACCAGTCTTCCCTCAGTAATGGAGAATATCCTCACACATTAAGAAGCACCCAGGGAGGGAAGTACACTCCTTCATTACTCTGTCAGTCAGGCAGGTGATGAGTGAAGAACAGCACAGAGAATCTCAGCTGTTCAGCTCAATTTGTGGATGAAATAAGAAGTAAAGTCAGAGTGATCAGCTTACCAGTGACTGTGATATTAACCAGGTTACTGATGACACCGTTACTGGACTCACACCAGTAAACTCCAGTGTCGTGAGGCACCAGCACACTGATCAAACATAATTGACCAGTTGGTTGTCCCCACCCATCTCCACACTCAGTCCTCTGCAGTTTGCTCGTGTTTCTCCTCACAGTTCAATCAGATCGGTCCTCCTCACAGATTACAGTCACAACATCTCCCTCAGAGAAATTAGATCTGTTGGGACTCACAATCAGACGAGCTGTGAGGAAGAAGAGAGGTTGGATATTACTCACGACTGAACTTCTGAGACCGCTCCGCCCCCTGGTGGCCTGATTTGATACTGAAAAATAATTTTCCTATGTTGCTTGACCAGCACGTTTTGGCCTTCATAGGTTTAAGGTTTAAAAACATTTTTAGGATTATTTGGTTCAGTGCAAATTACTGCTGCTGACAGTGAAAAAATTTGCAGACCTCATAGTTTTCAGAGGATGAGCATTTGTTCCAGGGTCCATTTTCTGCCAGCTCTTCATTTCTGTGTATGCACAGGATTCTCTCCCTCCCCTCTGCTTTCACTGGTGGGTGAGAGGAAGTGGGCAAATTCTACAAATGTCATTTAAAGATTTAACAACTCACTCATGTTAGTTCATGTTGGCCAGATAACACACACGCCTTAAAGACATAAAGACCTGGATGACCTCTAATTTTCTGCTTCCAAATGAAGATAAAATTCAGGTTATTGTACTCGGCCCGGAAAATCTTAGTAATATCGTATCTAACCAGATTCTTACTCTGGCATTACCTTGGCCTCCAGGAACACTGGGAGGAACTGGAGCTGGAGGCTGCATGTCCCGTTGGAAGGCTTTAATTCATTTTATTTGTGTTTGTTTAACAGGAAAAAAAATAACCACAGTAAAAGTGAGACTAGTGAGGAACATTAGTATTTGAACTCCCTGCAATTTTGCAAGTTCTCCCAGTTAGAAATCATGGAGTAGATGCATTCCCACTGTGATAGACAGCATTTAAGCAACAATTCAGGAAATCACATGTATGATTTTTAAAGAATGTATTTGTGTAGCACTGCTGCAATACAAAAATAGCAGCAGTGCTACACAAATGCTATATGGTAAAATGGTAAATGGCCTGTATTTATATAGCGCTTTTCTGGTCCCTAAGGACCCCAAAGCGCTTTACATATCCAGTCATTCACCCATTCACACACACATTCACACACTGGTGATGGCAAGCTACGTTGTAGCCACAGCCACCCTGGGGCGCACTGACAGAGGCTATATATCACTACGTCAGCAGTATCTGTCCTTTTGCTCATCCTGAAATTATTTTTCATGATTTTAAAGATCCCAAAAAACTACTTTGGCTTTACTGAAGCTGTCGCATTTCCCCCTTAGAGGCTTATATTTTCCTGCTTTACCATCTAAAACTAAATCAGGGAAATGTTTACGCTCTGTCAAATATGCACTGAGATGAACTACCAGGAGGGGCACTGTAACCACAGTATGTCAGATATCTTAAAAGAGGAAGACTTTAATGCTTTACATTAAGGAGGAGGAGAAATTGATGTTTTCTAAAAAATATGAAGTGAAATATTTCTCTTGTCAGTGATGAAGTAGGTGGTGGCCGGCCCTTAGTCCACGGCTGGGCACAACCTGAAAAGGTTACATGGGCCCACCACCCACAGTAGGTGCAGTAGGGTTTGGGTGCAATGTGTGCTGGGCGGCAGCCAAGGGGTGAGGACCCTGGTGGACCAATCCCTCGCTACAGAGACTAGTGACTGGGACAAGGCATGTCACATCTCTGGTGGGGAAGGAGCCTGAGATAGTGCCTAGATATAAGATATAAAAATAAGATATATATATCTTATTTTATTGTTTACTCTATTTCATTTGTAAAACATGTATATACACACTCACACACACACACACACACACACACACGTAGAAAAACATATTTAGTACACACATTCAGTAATGTATATACCTTTATATATGGTACATATATTTATTACTTTTTAGATTAACCATTTTTATATTTTGCTTGTTGCACGTTATTGTATTTTGCACAACTCTGTTGCTTGTGAAGCTTGCACACAAGAATTTCACTCGCATGTACTGTACCAGTGTACCTGCACATGTGACGTGACAATAAAGGTGATTTGATTTGATTTGATTTGATTTGGGGGGCACGGGGGTGCTGAGAGGCAGTGCTTCGTTTAACATGTCTGAGCTTTCCCAATCAGAACTATCTCTACTGAATTTTGGCTCCGTCTGAACAGTTCTTTAAATTTTGTGGCTTTTTCGCTCAGCATTTTTAACCAATCCTGTGTAGGGATTCAGAGTACCGTATGAAACAGAGCTGCTGATGAACTCGTCTGTGTTAGTGCTGTCGTCTGTAATCTGATGGAGACTCTGCAGTACCATTTGCAGAAGGCAGTACTTCTATTTCCCAGGGCCAAAGGTTGTAACTCTTTTAACTAGATTTAAAGGCTGATGTTGATCTTCCTCTTTCACAGAGGGATAGTGAGTCTGTGTAAGTGGATTTCTCATCCTGATGTCTGCCTGCTGACGTGTCTCTTGCAGGCTTCTGTGCAGCTTGGAGGTGACGATTAGACTCAGAACTGCCCAATCAGATGCAGTTAATGTGATCCTTGTCACTAATGGCCCAAAAACTTCACTGGCTTTAAGCTGGTAAAAACAGAGCTCACTAGCTCTGTGATTAAATGCATAACCCCAGACTGTGGAGGAATTTCATTGCTCCTCCAGAGTTTCTTCATCAGGTCTCTGCACTCTACATATACGCATCTGCCACCTCTTGGGTGTCACTGCAGACGCCCTGTAGCATCTGACAGCTGTCTGACTGAACATGGAGAGGTTATAGGATCTCATGGTCATGTAAAGGAAAAAAACGTTCTTATTTTTTCTCATCTGGTTTCTCGAATGAATTTTCAGGCTATTTTATTGTGTCTGTGAAGGTTCTCAGTCATCCAGGTCATTGTAGTCAAAGGAGCTTGCAAAGAAAAGCGTCTGGACTTCTTTAAGTTGCTTGAAGACGTTTCACCTCTCATCCGAGAAGCTTCTTCAGTTCTAAGGTCAAATGGCAGAGAGTCCCAGATTTAAACCCAGTGGGAGTTTCCCCCCCAAAGAGGGACAAAGGACCCCCTGATGATCCTCTACCTAATCACGTGAGCCAATGTGTGAAAGCGGGTGTGGGACCTAATCAGCCAGGGTTTCGGGTGAGCTCATTGTGAAACCTGGCCCCACCTTGTCATGTGAATTCCTGAGGTCAGATGGCCCAGGATGTGAGTGGGCGTTAAGGCGTCTGAGAAGGGATCTCAAAACTGGATTATAGATGGCAGACAGTTGGTGTCGTAAACCACCGCCTCTGTTCAAAGATGGTCGCTCACAGTGGACGTAAATGGCTTCTTTCACTCCTCTTTCAAACCATCTGTCCTCTCTGTCCAAAATGTGAACGTTGGCATCCTCGAAAGAGTGACCTTTATCCTTAAGATGCAGATGAACTGCTGAGTCTTGTCCTGTGGAGGTGGCTCTTCTATGTTGTGCCATGCGCTTGTGAAGTGACTGTTTGGTCTCTCCAATGTAGAGGTCCGGGCATTCCTCGCTGCACTGTACAGCATACACCACATTGTTCAGTTTGCGTTTAGGAGTTTTGTCTTTCGGGTGAACCAGTTTCTGTCTGAGTGTTGTTACGAAATCAGTTTCGCCCCGGTTCTTTGATTCGTCGAGGGATCCAGAAATGGCACCGGACCCAGTAGTCATTTTTACAAAATCTTTATTCATCTTTATTCATCTTCATTTAAGCATGCACTTCTAGAAGGGAAGACGAGGCCGGTGTCCCTCTGAAACAATCTTCACCCCTTTGTTAGTTCCAGCCAGCTTTATAGAGGCGACCCCATCATAAATCCCCCACAGTGTGCTGGAAACTCTGTGTCTGTGTCTATGTGCACGAGCACGTGAGTGCCTGTGTGTGCACGAGAGTGAATGTATGTGCGTACCTGTGTGTATGTGTGAGTGCACATGAGTGAGTGTGCATGTGAATGTGTGAGTGTAACAGCTTAAACACTGTGTGTGTCTCTGCGTACGTGACTCCCTGCCGGCCATAAAACTCCATCTCCCTTCCAGACCACAGTTATAAAGTTACAAATGTTGAGACCCCCACACAGGTATCCTCTGGGGAATTTCCACTCAGCAATAACTCCTCTTTGTCTTACTTTCACAGTTCAACTGGGGAGGGTCTCCTAAGATCTTCTCCTAAGTTCATGACACAGTCAAGCCTTTATTTATATCCAGGGCAGTGTCAGTGTCTCTACCATAATTCTACATTCTATCTTAACACATTTCTAAACTCTAAAGCAAACTAAACATTCCTACATATCTAAACTCTAAAATAAGCTAAACATTTCTACAGTGTGTTGCTGGGATATCGTGCTTGGAGAAAACTCTCCTGAGTTTCTCTGATACACCGGCTACATAGGGGATGACAACGTTGTTGCGTCTGTCTTTCTTATCCTCCCTCGCTGGTGTCTGATCTTCTTTTCTGTGCCTCTTTGCACATTTTATTGCGCTGTTCATTTGGGCTCTATCCGCACCTCTAACCCGTAACACCTCAGGGCAATAAATTTGGCCGTGTTTCTAATCGGCCGTATCGAATTGGTAAATGTTAGGGGTAGGGCCACCTCAAGGAGGAGCCCCACCTCATATCTCAAACCGTCAGCCAAGGGTTTTGGGCATTAGCTGAAATTCAGGCAGTCGAGAGCTTCTGGCTTCTCACCATTGGCTGACTTTGGGAGAGGAGGAGCTGTTTCACAGGGATCAGGTTAAAGTCAGCCTCATTCTCACTGATCAAAGCGAGAGCCTGCTTGAAATTTCTTTACTGATTATACGTTTCCTGGTTTGGTGAATCCCTATGCTGAGATTTTGAACTGTCAGTCTAAAGGCTTCTCAGTGCAGACCGGTTGTTGTGTAGAGAAGCACCTGACTCTCTCAGAGAGTCTTGCTCCAGTACGTCTGCCTCATGTGGAGCTGAAGCATTTATAAGTCTCACTTTTATTGTTTATTGTGTGTTAAACAAATGCAAATACAATGAATTAAAGTCAACGGGCATGCAGCTTCCAGCTCCCGTCGTCACCGCCCTGTAATGTCACAAAAGCACCAGTTTAATTAGAAATAACCTTTTTATTATCCTTTTCTAATACATTCACAAACACACACACACAGACACACAACTGCTGTTTTAAAAAGTTTACATTTTCTCTCTTACATGTCATTCATCCCCCTCAGTGTTTCCCTCACCCCCCAGCTGGTCACTGCAGATGGCCGTCCCTCCCTGAGCCTGGTTCTGTTGCAGGTTTCTTAATGTTATAAAGGAGTCTTCTTTCCCCACTGTCACCAGTGTTTACTCATAGATGATTGTGTGATTGTGGGGAATTTCCCCTGAAAGCTATGGAGCCGTTATCCTGCTTTTCTCATGAAATGAGAGGAGTGACATCTTTGAGCTGCATTAAAGCTGGAGCAGCGCTGCACTGTTAAAGTGTCATTATATTCATACAGTCCTTCTGTTGCCTTGAAATTTGTGAGTTTCAAAGTTTGACAGAAGAAAGTTACTGACCTCCGTATCCTGTGCAGCTCAGCAGTAAAGTGGGAACTGAAAGGAGGCAACAGTCACGTTATTTTGATTTTTCACACTTGGAAAAAGCAGAAGTTGTAAACTTTCGCAACACCACCACCCGCTCTTTTCTCTTCACTCTTTCTCTGTGAGACTGTTGTTGATCTACTTCAGATCATCAATCCCATCCTAAAATGTTTAAACTCTTAATGTTCACCTGGTCTTCGGGGACCCATTTATGGCCAGGGTTAGTTTCATCCACTTGCTATTTTTTATATCTATCAACGTGTGCATCTAGGTCCTGCTCTCATGAGGTTTTCCACTTGAGAAAGCCAGAAATAGGCCACAAAAGAAAAAGAAGGTGGATGTTAACTCTTTGTCACTACCTGGTGAAGATTAACAGGTCAAAGTCTTTTAAAACTGGAAACATTGCTGCCACAAAAAGAGTCTCAGGGTGGAGGAAGTGTTTGAACTTTCTTCTCCCCAAGACTACTTGACAGGGAAACATTTATTCATTTATGCATTCATTTATTTAATTTACAGCCTCCATTCAGTGGAGATGCAGTTCTATGTTTTCTCATTATAATGTTGACTTAAAAGAAAATCATGTTTTGAAAGCTCCTGAACAAAAATTATTTTATTTTAGACAAAGTTTAGACAGAGAAAAGTCAGAACATCACTGAGCAGTTTTGGAAATACTGCTGATACTGAAGCTTCAGACCAGCTTGACTGGAGAAGACAACAGAACTACAGTCATGGTTTCTGGTGAAATGTTTAAGGTAATTATTACGTCTTGTACATACAGATGAAGAACATATCGTACTTACAGATTGGAATTCTGTGTTGTAAGATTTATGAGTTTCATGCTTTCATAGTGGCACTTGAGAGCTTGACATTTTCTCACACTGTAAAAAGTTTGAGAAACACTGATAAGTGTATGTGTGCTTTTGGGAACCATATAAAGCTGCAGTACAGAATCTTTGGAACAAGCTTAAAACATTTTTAGAATATAAACAGAGCACTCTGCTTCTCTTTACAGCTCCTCACTCCACCAGGGCACCGTTTGGCACTTTCTGATAGTGTGCAAATGTGATGTATGTACTGCAGCAGCATACAGACAACTAGATGGTTCAAAAGTTGGCCTACCTATTACTGGCTGAGGTTTTAATAGAGTTGTGGCTGAACCACATAAAAATATATCATTAATTTTAATCTCCCCAATCAATGATAATGTTATGTTGGAATCTCCAAAAGTTGAATCTGTTCATCTGGACGTAGCGTTTTGTGGGAGAAACGTTTCGTCACTCATCCAAGTGACTTCTTCAGTCTCAGCTGACTGCAGGTTTCCCCAAACCTTATAAACAGTACATTTGCATAATGACTGAAACCAGCCCAGTGAAGGAACAATGGGCTGTGAGGTCAGTTCCTTAATCATAATTATGCAAATTCCCATGACCATTGATCAACAACCACTGACCAAAACCCACTGATCAAAGAACACTGATCAATGGCCATGATCAGTTAAACTTTTTAAGTTTAACTGTTTTGTATGTCACTATTTCTGTTCTTCCTGACCTTGTACTTGCTCCTCACGTTCTCCTCTTTCCCCTCTCTCACTCTTCGGACTGACAATCATACACAAATAGGTTGAATTCAATTAGATGAAAAAATGACATTAATATTAAAAAAATATACTATTTAGATGACTAATGAAAAAGTCCTCTCTCGGTGTACTTTCAAGCAAAAGGCAAATAACCAAACCACGTGTACATCGAATAAAAGATATAAACATTGAAACTCTGATCCAACATTATTCTTGATTGACGGATCATTTACACTTTTATCTGAATGTGGTCTTGTTTTTTAACTTTCAACTTCCGGTATGATGGCGCCTGTGTTTGGCTCTGCCGCTGCCGGTTGCAGTGTGTTGCGCTCTACTACTGCTGCGTTGTTTTTTTCTGCTCTACTGTTCTCACTCAGTTTTAATGATGTATTTGCTGCCCTGGTGTATGATCGCCTGGCTTTGCTATCCATCCGATCTTCTATGATGCCACACAATGTCTCGTCGTCCTCTGGCACTTTCCTTCCTCCTCCATTAGCTGGATCCTCGTCAGGCGTTTTCAGTGGTCCCTCTAGACCACGGAGAAGGAGAGGGAGAAGAGGAGGTATTCAGGTGAAGCTTAGGATGTACTGGCGGCGTGGTTGGGCTGGTAAGCAACGTCGAGCATGTGTTGTCTCCTGTGACCAGAAAAGCTCCATGGTGGGTAACTTGTTTTCCACGGCCCTGTTTGGATACGCTGGGCCCGGCTCTTTGAGACCGTGCCACCTTAGGAGGGTTTATCCAGACTCTTCTTCGGGCTGGCTTTTTCTTCCCTCGGTGAGTGGATTCTACGAGCGTGACGGCTCGAACCCTGTGTATTTACGTCCCTTAACTCGAGCCTCTGCAAATAATGAGGCTTCTAGCTCACTGAATATGGCGCTTTTTAACGCTCGATCTCTCTCTAATAAATCATTCTTGTTGAATGATTTTATATTATCTAAAAAACTCGATCTTTTATTCCTGACTGAGACCTGGCAGCGGGATGTAGACTATTCGTCACTTATTGAACTCTGCCCGGATGGCTATAGTTTTATAACCCAGCCTCGGTTGTCTGGTCGGGGTGGCGGGCTTGCCGTGGCTTTCCAGGACCGTTTCTCCTGCCGCTCCGTGAAAACTGGATTTTTTCGCTCGTTTGAGCTGCAGCTGCTCGAAACTGGTAAAAAGGATCCTTTTTTCTGTGCTGTGTTGTATCGCCCACCTGGATATAACAGGTTATTTTTGTCGGAGCTCAGCGACTTCTTATCCGCTACTATGAAGCTGTCTAGGGTGCTTATAGTTGGGGACTTCAACATTCACGTTGATGATGACTCCGACCCGTTCGCCAGAGACTTTATGAACATTATGGATTCTTTTCATTTTGCTCAGCATGTGTCCGGTCCTACACACAGCAAAGGACACACACTGGACCTTGTTTTTACTTTGGGTTTAAATATTGATCTTATTTGCTCTAAGGACATTTTTATTTCTGATCATTATGTTATTGTTTTTAACCTGTCTTTTAATGAGCCTTTGTCCCCCGTCAGACGGATGGTTAAGTCTCGCATCTTAAACTCCTCCACAGCGGAGAAATTTGTGGATGCTTTTAACTTACAGCTATCTCCTCAAAATGATGTTGATTTCTTAACTAGTCTTTTTAATAATTATTGCCGTTCTATTTTAGACGAAATCTGTCCGGTTAAGACGAGGAGTGTTTCTGCCTCTAAATCTCCTCCTTGGCTAAATGACAGTATTCACTGTCTAAAGCGTGATTGTCGTAAAGCAGAGCGCAGGTGGAGGAAAACTCATCTAAATGTTCACCTCCTCTATCTTAAGGACCTTTTAGCTTCTTTTAATAATGCGATCATAGATGCGAGGGCTGCCCATTTCTCACACTTGGTTACAAAGAGCAGAGGCAATCCTAAGGTGCTATTCAACACCATTAGTGACATTGTTACTCCTGTTCTACCTGCGGCCCCTATTTCATCAAATGAGGACTGTGAAAATTTTCTCTCTTTTCTGCTGGCAAAAATTCATAATGTGAGAATGAGTTTTACATACTCAGCACCTGCTATCTCAATCTCTACCCCATCCCGGCCCATTGTCTTGGATACTTTCTCTCCAGTTTCACTACCTGAGCTAGTGAAATTAGTGAATTCAGTGAAAGCATCCTCCTGCTTACTTGACATTATACCTGCATCATTATTCAAAAATGCTTTCCAGTCTATTGGTTCATGTGTGCTCACTTTAATCAACTCTTCACTGACGTCTGGTATAGTTCCAGTTTATTGTAAAAATGCTGCTATTCTCCCACTTTTAAAAAAACCTCAACTTGACCCCTCTTTTTGGAGCAGCTACCGACCTATTTCTAAATTACCGTTAATTGCTAAGCTTCTAGAAAAGGTTGTGGCTAAGCAACTTAGGGCAGCTCTAGATAAACATAACCTTTATGATAAGTTTCAGTTCGGTTTTCGTCAATTTCACTCCACGGAGACAGCCCTTCTTAGGGTCTCAAGTGACATCTTGATGAATAATGATGCAGGAAAATGCTCTGTTCTACTCATGTTGGACCTCACATCAGCTTTCGACACAGTTGACCATCACATCCTCATTGAAAGACTGAAAAATTGGGTTGGTGTATCTGGAACTGCTTTAGATTGGTTCTCCTCTTATCTCCATCACCGATCCTTTTCTGTGGCAGTTTCCGATTTTAGGTCATCCTCTACCTCCCTTACTTATGGTGTCCCTCAAGGGTCAGTTTTGGGGCCTTTATTGTTTTTAATCTATCTTCTTCCCCTCCAGCATATAATGGGCTCTTTTGAGGATATTTCTTATCATTGTTATGCTGATGATATTCAGTTGTACGTTTCTTTTATGCCTGAGGATTTATCTAAGCTTCAGCGGCTGAATGACTGCTTAGATTTGATCAAACGTTGGATGGCTGCAAATTTCCTCCAACTCAACGAGGGGAAAACCGAAGTCCTCGTATGCGCCCCTGATAGATTTCTATCGCAGATAGTGAAAGCCCTTGGTCCTCTCTCACTCTATGTTAAATCCTCTATCAGGAATCTAGGTGTCACCTTTGACTCGAGTCTCACATTGGATGGGCATGTCAATTCTCTGGTTCGGTCTTGTTTTTATCATTTAAGAAATGTGGCTAGGCTAAGCCCGATTTTATCTCGTTCTGAACTGGAGATTGCTATACATGCATTTATTTCGTCACGGTTGGATTATTGTAATTCGCTGTTTATGTGTCTAAGCAAAGGTTCTCTGGATCGTCTGCAGGTTGTGCAAAATGCTGCAGCAAGGCTTTTGACCAAATCCTCCAAGTACTCGCATGTGACACCATTGTTATCTCAGTTACACTGGCTTCCTGTTAAATTTAGAGTTGATTTTAAGATCCTGGTCTTGACCTACAGAGCTGTGCACGGACTGGCACCTGCCTACATCTTTGATCTGCTACAGCCCTATGTCCCTAGCAGGTCTTTGAGGTCATCTGATCAGGGCTTACTTGCTATAAAAAATACTAAGAGGAGGACTAAGGGTGACAGAGCTTTTGCCAATGTGGCCCCGAGACTGTGGAACTCTCTCCCCCAAGCATTAAGAACTGTGGACTCAGTAGCTGTTTTTAAAAAACAACTCAAAACTTACCTTTTTAAAATTGCTTTTGGTTAATTATTTGCCTGTTTTATTTTCTCTTTTTAAATCTTTTTATGACTTTTAATCTTATGTGCAGCACTTTGTGATTCTGTCTAGAAAGGTGCTATATAAATAAAAAATTATTTATTTATTTATATTTATTTATTTAAAGGCATTAAAGACCTATGCGGTACAATCATTCCACCCTGAAAAAACTGCAGTTCAAAGAAATCATTAAAAGCCCCAAATTACCACGATGTTCATGCCCATCGTGATTATGTTGAAACTATGATGAGTGTGCTGGAAGCATGAGGGAAGTGAAAGAGCTGAGTTCATCATTGGATGTCTGCTGCAGCCTGAGCTTATTGCATCATAACTAAGGGAAGGTTCACGGATGATCCAGCTCATCCTTGGCAGATTGGTGTCTGTGTGAGTGAGGCTGGCTGCAGGACTGTGAAAGATAAAAAAAGTGTCTCTGGATCATCATTATGCATGATTTTGAATAAGATAAATTATATTAAGTACCACAGTCTGTTCTCTAAAACCTAAAAGAGGAATTATGGATTGGATCAAGTGGTCCCTAAATGCAATTGACACCCCTTCTCAACGAGAGGTTTGGGCTCGGGTGAGCCTGAGCGCTGAAGATATCTACCTATTTGGAACCATGATAACAGGTTTCTTGCTGATCGGAGCTGGCTTGGCCCTTATTGGAGAATTAAGGAAGCAGAACCAGCGGATCAAACCCGCACAAGGCTGCCCGCTGGGATTGAAACGATGGGACGAGGCGTGAGTTTCTCAAAATGGGCTCATTGAGTGCAGCACGGACAAGATCTTGGCGAAGCTTACGGCTGCAGTGAACACTCAGAATAAGACCTCTGAGTGCAAACTGGATTATTTCTGGAGGGGCTTGCTCGGAATAACACCTCTGAGCGCAAATTGGATCACATCTGGGGAAGCGCACCGCGGTCGTGAGTTCTCGGAATCGGCTCTTTGAGCAAAAAGAATGACAACATCATGGAACATGTCTGTGAAGGTTCTCAGTCATCCAGGTCATCGTAGTCAAACGAGCTTGCAAAGAAAAGCGTCTGGACTTCTTTAAGTTGCTCTCATCCGAGAAGCTTCAAATGGCCGAGAGTCCCAGATTTAAACCCAGTGGGAGTATCCCGCCAAAGAGGGACAAAAGGACACCCTGATGAAAAATCTAATCGCCTGAGCCAAGGTGTGAAAGTGTGGGTCACAACCAGCCAGGGTTTCGGGTGAGCTCATTGTGAAACCTGGCCCCACCCTATCATGTGAATTCCTGAGGTCAGTCTATGTCCACAGTGAGCGACCATCTTTGAACAGAGGCGGCGGTTTACGACACCAACTGTCTGCCATCTATAATCCAGTTTTGAGATCCCTTCCCAGACGCCTTAACGCCCACTCACATCCTGGGCCATCTGACCTGGCAAACACACCTTCAGACTGAGCGGGATCAACACCCAGAAGACTAAGAAGCACTAAGAGCACGGGTGTCAAACTCGAGGGCCGGTGTCCCAAAACTTTTCCATGTTTCCCTGCTGCAACACAACTGAATAAAATTAGTAGGTTATCAGTAAAACTCTATAGAACTTGACTGCATGCTGAGGTGCCAAATCAGCCTGTTGATTCATGTTACAGCAGCTCATGAGTGAATGAACATGGTGCAATAAAAGTATTTTAGAGGTACATTTTTTTCAAACACTTACATTTATTTAACTTGGGTAGGGTAAGGGGCTCCACCTCTGCATGCAGTCAAGTTCTGTGCATGGCCTCTGCACCTGTCATTCCTGCACCCTAATATCTAGGATTGATATTAGATTGTTGATATTAACAATCTAATATTAACAATCTAACAATAACAATTGTTTTGTTATTGTTTTCAGTTCTGCTTCCTCCTGTCTCCTTGTATGTGATTTGTGATATGATATATGTAAAGAAAAAGTAGCAAAGAAACAAAAACATAACACATGGACACTTTTGGCCACGAACAAGCTGAAGGGATGGTGATTTTTTTTAACAAACCCAGAGTGTTAAAAACACTTAGAACCAAATTTATTTATCAGCAGCATCAATAGTTACAAATACACAATTTAGTTTTCACTGTCAAAGTCGATTTAACTGAAGTGACGTGTTTCCGGTTAGTGTGGAAGTTGCAATATGGCGCTCCCCCTGTGGCTGCAGCCAGGTGCCCTGAGCTCAGTCAGGTCACTCAGCCTGCAGACAAATGGAGGAGTGTTTGAGACGTGCAGATAAACAGTCACAGCTTTGTGTCGGCCTCTGAGGGCTCAGGGCTGTCCTGTTATCAAGTGCATGACGGCTCTCTGCACACACTCTGAGTCCTTATTCACATTTTCTATAACTCCTCATCTCTGTGGACCTGAGGGATTACCCACAGTTCATAGTGCTGTGATGGTCAAATCAATAAGAACAAGGATGGAAAACAAATAAATAACCAAACCAAAACTTAAGAGGAATGTAGCTCATCAAAAATGCTTCATGACAAAGTTTTTACAATGATGAATATTTTGATTGCCTGACAACAAACAAAATCAAACAGTAAATGTCAGATCACATGACGAGGTCTGAGGGACCACGACAGTTTACATCACAGCAGAGGTGACAAAGTGCTTTCTGTGGCCGGTTTATCTTCAGTTCTTTGAATTTATTAGGGCATTAATTTCATTAATTAGAATTAATTTCAGTATATTAAACATTAGCAGAAGGATGGATAGCGTGTTATGTGTATTTCTTGCACTTGCACAAACAAACAGCAGCTCTTCTTTTTTTTTTTGCCACTCAATCTAGAACAGAATTTAGATCAATAAATTCCCATGATTATTATGATTCTATATTATTTTATAGGAAATGCAGTTTAACATGTTTCCAATACTGAGGATGGAAACATCAGACTTTCTGTCATTTTTGTTTTGTTTTGCTGGGGTTAAAACGATGCCACCTTAAAATGAAACTGAAAAATAATATTGCAATTGAAATAAATATATTGATCATGAAAAAAGATTAATTGACACTGTAAATATTGACATTAAAACAGAAAAAAAGTTTTCATGCTTACATCTTTTTTATTTTGCTTACAGTTTTTTTTTCAGTTTCAATTTGCTGGCACTGTTTTGGCCTCTGGGGGCACGATCGTTAATAACAAACACACAAATATTACATCTTTTGAATCTGTGATGACATGTGACATGATGATGAAGTTCACATGATGTAGCTTCTCTGCCAACAACACAAATTAAAGAATAAATAATTTAAACCAAAGTAACGAGCGACTGAGACTCATTCATGAAACAACAGGATCAAATTATCCAGTAGTTTATTGTTCAAACACAGAGACACTCACACACTGACCTTTTTTTTCTGTCCTTCATACAAACATTTGCAGCTCACAGATTCTGTGAAGCACAAACACACATACAAGGCCAAAAATTCAAAACAAGCAGCTATTTAACATTTGTAACTTTGTGTTATTAACAAACAAACAAATAAACTCTGAGTACATCATTCAGCTGTACCTGATCACCGGATCCTGAGTCGGACTTGTGATTATCTGTAATCTACAGAACTTCATACAAACTCAGATTTCCAGTTCCAGTGAAAAGTGTTCACACAAAGAGACCAGCAGTACTCAAAGGTCATGAAAGGTCAACGAAACTCAGACAGTAAAGAGTAAATCGTACTGCTGACTAGGGATGGGTACTGGTATCCGGTGCCATGACAGCACCGGTTCTGACATAAACGGTAGTAACCAGACCGAAAAACAGCGCACATTTCGGTGCTTTATTTCGGTGATTAAAAATGCCCAAGAAGCGGTCAAAAGTCTGGCTGTACTTCACAGCAAAAGATGCAAACTCAGCAGCCTGCAACAAGTGCTTTAAGCTGATACTGTGATACTGTCAAAGGAGGTAACACCTCGAATCTGATGAAACACCTGATGTTTTGCTTTGTCAGACACTTAAACAACTGAGTTAAATCAACACAACTTTCTCATATTCAGTAAACCTGTGCATTTTGTGTTCATAAAACACGATTGAAACATGTTCAGATGAAGTAAGTTGAGCTCTTGGAATATTTTAATCCTTCACGATTCTGTCATTTTATTGCAACACTATTTAATAACTCTTATCCAAATACTACTTGGTCACTTAAATACTACATGTTGTCTTCATATTACACACTGTTCAACAAAGTCTAGATCCCGGTTACCATAAAAATTGAATGGGTCTACAACAACTACCATCCTCCTATCTTTATCCTGGTTGCAAGAGGGCTGGGAAATAACCCTTAACTGATAGGTTACTATGCGGGGTACACCCTGGACAGCTCACAAGTCTATCACATAAAAACAAGCAACCATTTACACTTACATTCACGGGTAATTTAGAATCATCAATTAACCTAGCTCTAATAACTGCATGACTTTTAATTGTGGCAGGAAACCAGAATACCCAGAGAGAAACCACTGCAAACTAGCCAGACTGTGGACTTGAACCCAGGATCTTCTTACTGTGGAGCAACAGCACTAACCAGCGTGCCAACAATCTAGGAAATGCAGGAAAGCTATGATTTCCTGCATTTAATGCATGATTCTTTTGTTCTTGTCCTTGACAGGTTAATCCACAATAAATAGCAATGGCATGCATGTGGTGTGTGTGTCGTTGTCTGCCTCTTATAACTCCTGGTATTTTCCTGCAGTTTGAAATCTTATGCGGTCTTATTGCTGAATTCCATGAGTTCAGTAACTGAACACTCTGACTAGATTGTATTGTGTCATCTCAACGAGAACAAATTAAGTTGTTGAATTTCGTACAGATCTTTAAAGCCTGAGGTAATTGTGTTAAATATACGTAAGATGCTTACGTAAATCCAAGTAAATAAAATCCAAGTGTAACCCGTTCAAGTGTTACGCCTGCTGTCGTTGCGTTGTGTTCTGGCGTGAAAGTAAGAGGCAGGAGACAGTACTGGGTCTTTGGCTCTTTACTGTACATCTGTAACACAGAAATATGGATGTGATCTGCGTGTGTGTCATGTGTCTGCCAGTGCACCTCTCCTCCGGCCATGCTGAAAGGAGCTGTGCCTGCAGCTTCATTAACACTGCAATAATATAATAAATCAAATACAACAAATTGTTTTAAAACATTAACTTAAGCTCTCAAAAACAAAAAGCACAAAATAAATAATGTCACTGAAAAATCATCAAAAACAACTTATAAGAACAATAAACAAAATAATTCAAAAACAAATAAACAGTCAGATAAATACAATTCAATAACCAGGACTCAATATTCTAATGCTTATAATTCAAACACTACACTTCAGTACAATCACATTAATAACCGCCATGCAACAGGCAATACAACACTGTACCATAAAAACAATTAATGAAAGACTGCATCTCCAAAACATAAGAACATCTCCATACCTGCAACACAGAAATATGGATGTGATCTGCATGTGTGTCATGTGTCTGCCAGTACACCTCTCCTGACGAAGGAAAAAAAGAGTGCACGCTGTTAAAAAAAGACTGCCGCGAGTACGCTCACAAGCTGCTAGCGATCAGGCTAACTTAGCATGCTAGCATTTCAGCTGCGTTCTCGGCTAAAACTCATTAAAAACATATATTAGCGAACTCCGCCCTCCACAAAACTTACCCTGAATTAATCTCTTAATGACAAACAAAAACGCTGCGGTTCGGCTATATTTACATTGCAGCTTGGGCTCTGAACAAACTTTAATTAGCAGAGAGCAACGTGGCAGTGACTTACCTCCGGCTATGCTGAAAGGAGCTGTGACCGGGGCACACATGCACGCGCCTACGTCACAACGCAGCGCACACACACACGAACGCACACAGACCCAGATCCCACAGATAGGAGAGTGAGATGCAAAATGACATATTTAATCCAAAAGAAGGTGTTTTGGGTGAAATTCACAGGTATTTAACACATATGTTACACAAGGGCTGGCCAATCCCTTTTTTTTCCCAGTGTGATCCTCCTTCAATTAAGTCTCAATCACAAACATGTGGCGCTGCGAAATAAAACTCACACCGTTAATTCATCATTTTCACTCTGTACCACGAAGAGATAACAAAAAAACTCCTCTGCACAGAGAGCACACATATTTACATCACAACAGCATAAACCACATGACAAGCAACGAGGAACAAGGAACAGTCGAAACACAGTCTGTAATCAGGGTGAGAATTTGTTATGTTCAGCTCCAGCCTTGAGGCCACAGCTGGCGCCGAAATAATGGTGGTTTTCCTTTAGTGCGAGCAACTGCATGTCAATTTCACACTTGGTACAACAGTCTGTGACTGGTCTCTCAATTGGAGAGCTGTGAGCTTCTCCGAGATGGTATCAATTTTGCACTCAAAGATCTTAGTCTGAGTGCTCACGACAGCCTCGAGCGTCTCCAAGATCCGTGCTGTGTTCAATGAGCCCATTTTGAGAAGTTTTAGTCACAGTGGGCAGCCTTGTGGGGTTTTGAACAGCCGACTCCACTTTCTTTAATCTTCGACAAGCCAGGGCCAAGTCAGCTCCGATCAGCAAGAACCCTGTTATCATGGTTCTGAACAGGTAGATGTCTTCAATGTCCTCGATTGACAGTCCCGCCAGGCACACGACCCTCCAGTTCCTCCACCCGTCCATCATGTACCGGCAGGGAATGTCCCTCCAGGACACTCAGGCTCACCCGAGCCCAGGCTTCTTGTTGAGAAGAGGGTGTCAATTGCATTCAGGGACAAGTTGATCAAATTCATAATTCCTCTTTTAGGTTTTAGAGAACAGACTGTGAGAGAGTTCCAGGGAAAGAGTAGAAAAGTAGAAAAGTAGACGAGACTAGACAAGGACACTGAGAAGCCAAGCAGGAAACTAACTCTCTGGATCAATAATCAAGTTGATGGAGCTGTTCGCTCATTTTCTCTGACTCGCTGTTTGGAGCTCGACATGTCAGAGTGACGTCCTGTCCAGACTCTGCTGGGATGGTTTTCTGGACTGAAAGAGGAAACAACACAGAGCAGAGAGGTTAAAGGTCAAAGTACAATCATGATCAGAATGATTGACTTTAAATATTTTGTTCATTCCTTTGACATTTGAGTTTTTAGTCATGTTGGATTTAATGAACAGGTGACGCATTGAAGAGGAATTTTAGCCTCATGCTAAACATGCAAAGTGTCAGAAACTACAAGCCAGAGTGATGAGTTAGTGAGCTGTGTCGGGCAAACAGTCAGAGTCTTTCTCTCACAAACCTGATTAAATCACCATGGTAACGTATGCTGAACACATGTAAATATGGAGCTGAACATTATTTATATTTGTTCTGTAACAAAAGTTCAATAAAAGTTTCAGAGTATCAGGATCAGACAGAAATCTCTGAGTGTGCAGCTCCATAAATCTGTAGCTTCATAACAATCATAACACTGTGACTGTAAAACACTCTCAGCTGTATTTAATGAAAAGATGATGAAACCTGCTGAGTGTAAAATAAGCAGCATCAGTTACAGAGAGGGTTGTTACACACACTTTGTTTTTCTTCCTGCTGCATTCAACACACACAAAGTTCATAGAAACATGAAAGAGCTCAGTTTGACTGAGACAACATTTCTACATCCAAACTGAGTCACAGCTCATTCATTTGTAACTGATCAATGATCCTGAACACAATCAGGCAGATTATTGATCGTCTATAATCCACAGACCTTCATCTACACTCAGATCATCACACAGCGTTTGTGTTGTCACTTCATTCAGTGTGTGTAACAGCTGATCTCAGGTCTGTGTTGTTCATCTCTCACAGAACAAGTTCTTACAAACAGCTGAAGCTCCAACACAAAAACACTCACTGACTCTGAGATCAGAGCTCAGAAATTCATGTGTGTTTGTAACACAGTTTGACTTTGTGTCAGTAAATCTCATGAACAGCCTGAAGATGAATAAACTGTAGTTCAGAGTCACTGACAGACAGCACAGACACACACTGTTGGTCTGAGTCTGAACATGATGATCATCAGAGAAATAACATCAGACTCTGAACATCCAGCTTTCTACAGCCGTCTGCTGGATGTTCACCATCATTTATTTATCTTTGTGTTTGTTCATCTGACTCACATTCAGGCTGAAGATGCTCTGCTTCATGTGGATCAGCAGGATTCAGATTACATCTCCTGTAGATCAGGAAACCAACAACACCAGCAACAAGAAGCACAACAAGAACTGACAGACCAACTATCAGTCCAACAGATCCATCCTCCTCCTTCTCTTTGTCTTCCTTTCCTCCATCTTTGTTGCCTCCATCCTTCTCTTGTCCTCCTGTCTGACCTGCAGGTGAGAAACAGGTGTGAGGTGTCAGCTGTCAGGTAGGTGATGAGTGAAGAACAGAACAGAATCCATTTCCTCTTCAAACTGCTGTCAGACATTATCTACTGCACTCTGATCACATCACTCAGACCAGCTGCTTTCTACAAAGTCTCATCAACAACATCTTTAGAAACAAACATCAACAACCAGGAAGCAGCTTCACCTCTGATCACACACACACTCAACTCTACTCACTCACCTGGAGGAACAACATGAAGGTAGGTGGTGTTGATGGGATTCAAATACTCTGTTCCTGTCTGGACGACACCACACTCGTATGTTCCAGTGTCATTAATCGTCACATCCTTCAGAATCAAAGACACGTCTCCATCCTTCATCTGTCTGTCCTGCAGATCCACCCGGTTCTTAAAAGATGGATGCTGGCTGTCTGGAACAAACTGACCATTCCGATACAAAAGCACATATTTATCTGTCAGGTCAGTTCTGCTCCACTCTAAACTGATGATGTTGTTGTTTGGAGCTCGACATGTCAGAGTGACGTCCTGTCCAGACTCAGCTGTGATGTTTTTCTGGTCTGAAAGAGGAAACAACACAGAGCAGAGAGGTTAAAGGTCAAAGTGCATCTGTTCACTTCTACAGCAGCCAATCAGAAACACACAATAAAAGATTGTCTTCTGTTATTAGATGATGATCTTTGATTGTGTGTCTTCTTGTGTCAGCTGCTCCCTTCAGGCGTCACCACAGCGAGTCTTCTCCTCCTCCTCACCTGATCCCGAGCATCTTCATCAGGGCTGATTTGTGACAGAAGGACAGCAGCAAGAGTGAAAGGGAAGGTTTAAAGATGGCAGTGAGCTGCTGTGATGTTTGCTTTGGAGACTCTGACACAAAGACAGGAGGCCGAGCTGAACATGTTCAGATTTTCATTGAGAGCAGAAAGGACGAGATTATGAACGAGTTGATCAGAGGGAAGCTCAGGCTGAGAGGTTTGGAGACAAAGTTCATGAGAAAGACTGAGATGGATGAAAAACATCATCTGAAACCATTTTGTGAACAAATAAAAACAAATCTTTAGTTTTAGAATCTGTTAGTTTGATCAAATGTTGTTGATGGACGAGTTCATTGAGACTCTGGATGTCTGTCAGACTGAGTCACTGCTTTTATTGGAACAGCTGTACTGATGCTCCTAAATCTGGCCTCTGACACAAACCTCCAAACAGTAAGAATGAAAAAAGAATAAAACCATTAAAAACTCTTCAAGCAATAAATAATCAAACCTGAAAAAGAAGAAAATCATCTGGAAACTAAACTGAACTAAACACAAAAAGTCCAAATGGAATAAAAACTAATGAGAAAATACAAAACTACAATAACTCTGTTGCACAAACAACAACATGTGCTGATAATAAGTGAACATAATGTGTGAGAGAAAGCAGCCTCTCATTATAAGACACTGTGAGTCTCTGCATGCTGCCTTTATGGAGCTACAGCTGTTTGTATACACTGAACAAAAAGCTTTGTAGCTGTATACTGACTCCTGACACTACAACACATCACACTGACACACACATTACACTTCTTTGTCTCTGTGCTGCAAACTGCACCAACACACACAGACTCCACCCAGCTTTGTGTCGATCGCAACACTGAATGAATCAGAAACTAATTGTTAGAGAAATATTATCAGCATGTAAACCAGACTGAGACTCTTTATCTCAGAAATAAACTCAGTTTAGTTTCTAACAGTTAAATCTCACCTGCAGAGACGAACAGGACAAACATCAGCGTGGAGCAGAGTGACGCAGTTACAGCAGACATGTCCGTGTTCTCTGTTTCTGCTGATCTGACTCTTAGTTTGTTCTAAATGTCTGAGTCTGTTGGTGTTTTCACTCAATAACTGAACCTGAGTTTAAACCTGAACACATCAGATTACATTTAAGGTTTAAATAAAGATAAAGCTGCAGTTCAAACTCTTCCGTGTCTCGTGAGGACGTCGCGTTAGAGTCACGTTTGGTAGGTCGGACTGAGGATGCGCAGAAATAAGTGCGTCACAACAAACGCGGCAAATTGAAAAATGTTTTAGTGTTCAGTTGTTGAACGATCTCCACAGAACAAAATCAGAAGCTCTCATGTGTCGTCATGTATGAACAGTTTGTGTTTCAGTCGCTGAAGCAGAAGAACGTTTTGTTTCTGACGGCAGTTTGATTCTCGTTTCATCACAAACTGAAAAACTGAAACAATATGAAAATAAGTCTCAGGGAATTATTTTTACTTTGCAGCCAAAACTTCCTGTTTTATGTCAAAGTTAAATCTGACCTGCAGAGACGAACAGGACAAACATCAGCGTGGAGCAGAGTGACGCAGTTACAGCAGACATGTCCATGTTCTCTGTTTCTGCTGATCTGACTCTTAGTTTGTTCTAAATGTCTGAGTCTGTTGGTGTTTTCACTCAATAACTGAACCTGAGTTTAAACCTGAACACATCAGATTAAATTTAAGGTTTAAATAAATCTGAATGTCCCTGAGGGTTAGAGCTGATCTGTTGTTCAGCTGCTTGTTTAAACTCAACACTTCCAAGACAAGCGTCACGTATGGAAGATTCTTTGGAAGTGTGATATGTTCAACCAAAGAAATTTGAATTTTCTACCAATGATCTTTGAGGCTTTTCATGGTTAACATCCACTGAAAATGAAATTATATTTTAAATTTAGTTTCACTCGTTTTTGGAGTTTCTGTTCAAATATTTTTGTGGGTTGATGTTAACCAAACTGTAACCAAGAAAACTGAAACGTTTTACCTAAAGAACTGAAAATGATTTTAGAAAAAGGCAGCAAACACTTACTGTTGTTCTTAAGAGATCTGTTAAATCCTCAAACACTCGTCTGATCATCAGGATGGAACAAAAATCCACTTGAAGATAAAAACTGTGAGGCTGGTTTAATCCACCTGCTTTGTCTGTAGGTTCAAAAGAAACTACTTTAGGTGAGTAATTTGTTTTTTAAAAAAGTGAGCGATTAAAAAAGAAAAAAAAACCTAAAAATGTAAATCTGTGGCTGAACTGACCTCTGTGCCAAACAGCTGAACCAACTGACTCTTGTTTCACTTTGCTGTCCTGTTTAACAGGTAAAACAAGGTGTCACAGTTACAGGAAATAAACTTGTTTCCAATGCAACAGGTAGACGTGTAGAGACAACCTCCACTCTGTCTGTCAGTGAATTGAGATAAACCTGAATAAAGTCAAAGGTCATGACCTCCTGTGCGGCTGTTCTGCAGAACTTTGTCCACCTTTGATTGTCTTTAAGTTGTGTTGGAGCCACACAGAGCAAATCTTTGTTCTTTATGGAGAACCAGTGAGTTCTACTTCCTGTGTCTAGTTTTACTTCCTCTGTCTTGTCCTCTGTGATTGGCTTAGCTGTGCTCCCACATGTTATCCTGTGTGTACATGTTGTCTCAGTCTTTTTTGCTCTTTGTTGTGTTCTCCCTCACAGCTGTGTCCCCTGAAGGTCATAGTTACTCATCCCCATAGATAATGGTGAGTAGATCAGATGTAGCCTCATGGAGTGTGGCACATTCATTTTGCTGTGTCGACACTGTGTTGGTGTGACACTGAAGAGCGCCATCTGTTGGGTTTAAAAAATCATTGCAGATAAAGACTGAACTGGTTTCACAGCCTGGAAAAAGCTGGAGCTCAAAAAACAAATTATTCTGACTTATTTCTTTATCCCACGCTGCACCTCCACACTCAGTCAGTTCCTCCACCTGCCACGTCCACTTAACCCCGATTACTTTTTACTCAAGTACTTTTCAGAGCCTTTACTTTTTCACTTTTACTTCAGTAAAGTAGTTTAATTAGTACTTCAGGTTTTACCAGAGTATTTGTACAGCTTGAGTTTCTGTACTTCTACTTAATTGATTTTTCTTTACTCCTTTCCCCTCTGAAAGTGTCTGATTATCAGTAATAATCTATAATTTACTGAATAATATGTAGAATATAAAACAGAAACTGTGGGATGACTTACTGTAGTCAGGAGTTCAGGAGAATCCTCAGAGTTTCTGCTCCTCATCATGATGGAAACATGAAAACATGTTGATGCTCTTTGAGCTGGAATCAGTCCAAAGCAGCCGTGAGTGTGAACCAGCAGACATCATTATAATAACTCTGACATGAATCCTGATAGAAATCCTGCTCACTGACCTCTCTGACTGTAACTCTGTCACTGACACATCTGCCAACATCTGTTCCTGTAACAGCTCAGAGGAGTTCAGCACTTCCTCTCTGATTATTATCAGAAAAGTCAATATGACCGTGAATGTGGCGCAGCAATAAACAGACTTTGAGACTTGCTCACAGATGACTATGAGGTCTGTGTGAAACACATTTTCAGCCTTTTATGGACACGTTCCATAAATCTGCATATTTTTCGGTCCAGCAGTGTAAAAATCTGAATTGTTGTCTGAAGGCCAAAAGATGCCAAACAGATTTAGTTTCCCAAGTCGACCATTACAGTATAATGATTCACTTGATTCACAACAGACAAAACCAGGGGATGGAAAAAAAGTAAGACAAGTTGGGAGAAAGTTAACAGAAGGAGAGGGAGAGAGAGAAAAAATAACACAGTAGGGAGGAAACCACAGCAACTACCAACATATGCTTAAATAACAGTAAATAATAAATAATAATAATAAGTGCTCACCGGGCAGCCAAGCAGCCACCAGGAGTGAGCCCAACCAGACAGCTGGAGTCCTTCTCCCAGCCTCCAGCCCCAGAATGGAGAACGCTGGTGTGTCAAAACCCCATTCCTCACTCTGCTCGCTCATATATGGTGTTGATGTGCTGTTCTAAAGCGCATAAAGCCTGACTATGTGAAATTAACTTACATTTACTTGATTGATGTAATTTCAGGAGTATCATATCTAGCTGCTGTTGACCCATATCATGGGTCAACAGCAGCTATTTGAGCTGTTTGAGACGTGCAGATAAACAGTCACAGTGCAGGCAGACAACATGAAATATGAGGAAGTCCCTGAGCACTGTGCAGAGGGCTCTGAAGACTGAGACTCTGTGAGAGCTGCATTAGTGACCTGTGTGATGTGAGGAAGAGCACAGAGTCATGACTCACTGTCAGATCATCAGCTGTCACTGTGACACGTGCCTGTATGTGCACATCTTTACTTTTAATAAGATGTTTCAACATGCAGACGTTAATCTAACACAGTAACAGCTGCCTTTGTTTCAGGTCCAGCAGAGAAGAAGAAGAAGCTCATCCCAGTTCACTGACAGAGACAAAGTGTTGGTGCTGTGATAACGACTCTGATAACATCTCCCTCCCAGTAATAACTGCTCCCAGCAGCAACTGCCACAGGCCGACGGGCATAAAGCAGGAATGTTTCACTGAGAGAGAGGTGCTTTCCCGTTAAACTGGACAGCAAGATTCCGTAAATATTATGAATACAGCCGGTTCCCAAATCTTGTCAGAGATGGAAGATGCCGTCCATCCACCATGGAAATCCAGATCTTCCACAGAATTATAATCCAACATGGGGACGATGAAGACGAGCAGAGAAAGAGCCGAGTGCACAGCTGGGGGCAGCGCTCACTGCCCTCGGCGTCGCTGCTGGAACGCTGAAGCTTTGGTATTGAATCTTTGACCTGCTGATCTCACAGAGGCAGGAGACCCAGAGCATCACCCTGTGAGCTTCAGTTTATGCTCTGTCCTGTCATCCAATCAGATTTGAATATAGTTCACTGATATTCAGCCCCAGCCTGGCGTTCTCTCCATCTCTGACCTTTCACCCCCTGTTAACTAAGCCAAAGGTTTTTTTTCATTGCCATCACTTCTTAACTCAGAAATTCCATCACATTTAAATTTCATTAGTACATTAATTTTAGACTGAATCCATTTTATTTCAAACATGATTTCTCTTTAAAACTGTTTGTCAATCACAGTTTACTGAAGGTATTTTTATTCAATCACATATTTAAAAAGTCAGCATTCAGATATCAGAGTGTCAAGTTTTAATAACTGCTTGTCAAACTCAAACACACCCTGATATCTCTCATGGCCGTTTCTACTCAGGCTTTTTAGTTAACGTCCTAATATTAGAATCACCATCACATTTTCACATTATATTCTCTTACTGTCATTTTGGTTTAAGTTAACATGTTTATTCAGCTGATTCTGATCAGTATCAGCCATAATCAACTGTCAGCTCAGTCTGATCCAGTGGGGGGTCAGTGGGTGATCCCATAAAGAATTCCCTAAACCTGCTGGTCTGGAAGTCCACACTCAAAAAAATGAAACGTTGACTTTAATTAAAATTATTTTGTCAACAGGTTCCACGAAATTGCATTGTGTTAATTTAAAGCAAAAATCTTTAAGTCATCTAATTTTAATAAACTACTTAGGATTAACAAGAGATATTTAAGACTACCTAAATCAAATTATGTTGTATGAACATAAATGATATATTTACAGGTTAGATAGTTTAGATTAGTTACTTAAACACATTTCTTATTTGTGTCAGTAAAATGTTAAATTTAAGATAGATTAATTCAAATATTGTATTTTCAGCCACCTTGTGCTTTACTAATTAGTTTTTACATAAATCTATTATGTCAACAGGTTCCACACAAATGAATTAAGTACATCCAACTTATTTTTTTAAAATTTCTTTTTATTGCCAACACATTCAGTGAGCATTTATGTAAATCCAGCCCAAAATAAAACACAACAGCTCATTCGGGTTAGTAACTAACAGTATGTAGACAGATGCAACATCAAGACTTTAAATTAAATGTCTGTATCTGCCAGAAATAAAAGAAAAAACATTGAAGACCACATAACATATTGATAAGATGACACTTGAGTTATGTACATGTGATGCTAGTAAGGTCTGTGGAGTGTTTTTTCTTTAAAGTGTCTGAAATGGATAGCAAAGTTGCTATTCGTGATGATTGATTAGGGTCAGTTCAGTAACACAACACCAATGAAGTGTTTTCCTTTAACAATGCAAAATGAAGTGTCCAGCTCAACAGCCACAATTAAAAAAAATAATGTAATAATAATAATAATAATAATAATTATAATAATAATGATAAATAGTCCACTGATATTAGCAATCAAACAAAATTATATCACCATCCCAAATAAAACTTTAATAAAAAATGCCAGCATTATTGTCTAACAATAAAACAGTGTTAGGTCTAATTGTTGAATGTTGCCATTGTGTTTCTTAAATTTGTACAGTCTTATTTCAAGCAGTATTATCAAAGCCATTCCTTTGATCCTGAGCACCTCTAACCACTTTGTGTTGGGGGAGGTTTTATTGTAGATACATCGTATCTTAAAGATCTGTTTCTTGTGTTGTAAGCTTCCTGCTTTTATGACCCCTTTGGTCACACAAACGCAGCCCCAAAACACACACACACACACACATTCTTACTTACATACAGAAGTTCACACATATACATACAAAGCCTTGTCTTAGAACCATGTGGGCGTTGCTTTGCTGTGTGAACTGTCTCTCAATAAAAGGCAGAAAGAGGAGGCCATCGTCGGGGTCATTTTCGTGCTGGACACAGATGAGGCCTCCCTTGCGCAAGTAATCGATCGATCGCTGACTGTCTTGTTTTCTTTCATGATGAATAAGTCTCTAGAATTAGCGGGTTTGTGGGAACAGACGACCCCGAAATAAGCATGCCTTTTATCTAAATAAAATGAAATTATTACACCACATCTAGTGCTGAAATTCGTGCTTGATCACACCCTATATTATGATAAAACCAAAAGCAAATCAAATGTAACTGCTTATATTATTGAACTGAAACAAGAACCACTTAAAAATCTTATAAATCCTGCTTCACACCACAACAATCAAACAAATCACCCCCGCATTTATCACTCAAACATTATATTAACACCAAAAGGTAACTGGGTTCATCAAGCATATTTATCTGTGCTTTCAGGCTGGAAGAAAAAGACACTCACACTCTTATAGCATCCCATATACCTTGCTTGAATCAAAAGCATTTTTAAACTTTCAAATATTCAGCCTTGCAGCCCAAGAGAAATATGCCAACCGCAGTCATCAATCATATATTCACAGCAATAACTCAAAATTCATTTATACTATTATGGTGAACAAAACCAGCATCTTATTTACAGGCCTTTAACAGTATTTGCGAATCATAATTACAACACTCAATAACACGCTAAACAGGAAGTGAAAGTCCTCTGTGCGCTTCACAGCAGCCACCTCATTTGCATTTTCACACACCGTCTAAAAATAGCTCGCAGCGCTGCAGCGCGCTGACGTCACACACAGCCTCGTCTCACACACAACTCTATTATTTTATATTACAAAGACGTCTTATATTTACAATCACTCTCAGGCCTGACAGCTTTAGCGCCTACACAATTTTGACAAATTTAAGATAACGGGTCCAACCGAAGAAAGTCCACCTTTTTTGTAATCAATTAACCAGTATCTGTGCAACAGTTTCTGGCCTCATCTCTAAAGTCCCTAACTCAATTTAAAAGTGTTTCAACACCCAAGGTCCAACCTTTGCTACCCAAAAAAGCGCACACAAAGAGACTCAAACTCTTAGCTTGTTCCAGGCTGCCCTGTAATCTGCAGTCAAGCCAACTGTGTTATCCCTATTCGCCGATAGGTCGATGGCCCGCGTCCGAACCAAAGAGGGAGCACAACCTCCGGGCTCTGCGCTTCTTAGCAGCCGCCCCTGCCGTTCTACAATAATTTATAACACTTTGATACAACAATCAACACCCCAAAACAAGAGTATGACTGAGGCAGGTGCAACCTTGTGATCAATGGGGCCTCTAACCCACAAGATGACCAATTCCCTATCCAACTACTTGAGCCTCTAACTCAATTTACTTTACAAAATGCACTTTCAACGTTTTATTATCATTACTTCAGCTTAAATTCTCATGAGATTTTTTCATCAAAATCAAAACAGGCCTTCACCAGCAATTTCAGTGAGTAGACTTTAATTTTATCATGTCCAATTCGGCACACTTCGGATAAAATCAACAGGTAGTGCCTACCTCTTTTATAAAGGCGCCTGTCCACTCAGTTCGATTGCCGGATAATGTCTGCCCATCTGACCACCTCGGACTGTCCAAGCCTCCAACTTCCACCCCAATACCACAGGACGAGCCCCCAAACTGTTACAGATTCAAATATTGGGGATGGATACAAGAGGAAAACCAAAATAACAACACTGGTCTGGCCGGGTTGAGTCAAATGATGATTTGAATGAATACACGCGTGGGAGATGGACACCGTACGCAGACAGCATCAGATCTCAAAGTGGTGGAGCATTGCTCAAACTCTTATACCCTCTAGTGGCCCCCACCTAGTCATAAAAGCCTACACATTCACATTCTTTCTCTCACACGGCGCCTAAGCTACGACCTTGGCTCCCTGTTTATCTGCTCCTGCTGAGATGGGGCAGAAAACCTCTCTGGTATGTTCTGTTCTCTTCTAATCAGACAAATAAGGCAATGACTTTCTGAAAACAGTATTTCTTATAACTCAGCCGTATAATGCATCATAAAACAATATCATTCATTCACAACAAATCGGCAGTCTAATGTAATGCAAATCAGTTTAACAAATGTAATAGTTATCACCTTCTTCTAATTCAGGAGAATAATGCAAACTAAAACTACATAATAATTCACAATCTTTAATTAGTGGTCTAACATGGCATAAAATAATATTATAATCCCACAATAACCTTAAACTTTGTCTATTTATATCATCGGAGTCGCTGTTCTGCTATCAAGTGTGATGATGATGCCCAGCATGACATTGATTATCTGTATTTCATCATGTTTGGTGTCAGCACTGAGAGTTTAGAGCACCGGCTGAAGACTCAGTTTAGAGTTTAGCAGACAGTCTAGTCCTGATCATCGGGAGGCTGGAAGGAATCCAGACTCTGTGGCTTTTGTTTTCTGCAGAACGATAAACCAGCAGCAACAGCCACACCAGCAACTATCAGGCCAACTATCACTCCAACAGATCCAGTTCCACCCGGTCCTGATCCATCTGCAGGTGAGAAACAGGCTTAGGCGCCGTGTGAGAGAAAGAATGTGAATGTGTAGGCTTTTATGACTAGGTGGGGGCCACTAGAGGGTATAAGAGTTTGAGCAATGCTCCACCACTTTGAGATCTGATGCTGTCTGCGTACGGTGTCCATCTCCCACGCGTGTATTCATTCAAATCATCATTTGACTCAACCCGGCCAGACCAGTGTTGTTATTTTGGTTTTCCTCTTGTATCCATCCCCAATATTTGAATCTGTAACAGTTTGGGGGCTCGTCCTGTGGTATTGGGGTGGAAGTTGGAGGCTTGGACAGTCCGAGGTGGTCAGATGGGCAGACATTATCCGGCAATCGAACTGAGTGGACAGGCGCCTTTATAAAAGAGGTAGGCACTACCTGTTGATTTTATCCGAAGTGTGCCGAATTGGACATGATAAAATTAAAGTCTACTCACTGAAATTGCTGGTGAAGGCCTGTTTTGATTTTGATGAAAAAATCTCATGAGAATTTAAGCTGAAGTAATGATAATAAAACGTTGAAAGTGCATTTTGTAAAGTAAATTGAGTTAGAGGCTCAAGTAGTTGGATAGGGAATTGGTCATCTTGTGGGTTAGAGGCCCCATTGATCACAAGGTTGCACCTGCCTCAGTCATACTCTTGTTTTGGGGTGTTGATTGTTGTATCAAAGTGTTATAAATTATTGTAGAACGGCAGGGGCGGCTGCTAAGAAGCGCAGAGCCCGGAGGTTGTGCTCCCTCTTTGGTTCGGACGCGGGCCATCGACCTATCGGCGAATAGGGATAACACAGTTGGCTTGACTGCAGATTACAGGGCAGCCTGGAACAAGCTAAGAGTTTGAGTCTCTTTGTGTGCGCTTTTTTGGGTAGCAAAGGTTGGACCTTGGGTGTTGAAACACTTTTAAATTGAGTTAGGGACTTTAGAGATGAGGCCAGAAACTGTTGCACAGATACTGGTTAATTGATTACAAAAAAGGTGGACTTTCTTCGGTTGGACCCGTTATCTTAAATTTGTCAAAATTGTGTAGGCGCTAAAGCTGTCAGGCCTGAGAGTGATTGTAAATATAAGACGTCTTTGTAATATAAAATAATAGAGTTGTGTGTGAGACGAGGCTGTGTGTGACGTCAGCGCGCTGCAGCGCTGCGAGCTATTTTTAGACGGTGTGTGAAAATGCAAATGAGGTGGCTGCTGTGAAGCGCACAGAGGACTTTCACTTCCTGTTTAGCGTGTTATTGAGTGTTGTAATTATGATTCGCAAATACTGTTAAAGGCCTGTAAATAAGATGCTGGTTTTGTTCACCATAATAGTATAAATGAATTTTGAGTTATTGCTGTGAATATATGATTGATGACTGCGGTTGGCATATTTCTCTTGGGCTGCAAGGCTGAATATTTGAAAGTTTAAAAATGCTTTTGATTCAAGCAAGGTATATGGGATGCTATAAGAGTGTGAGTGTCTTTTTCTTCCAGCCTGAAAGCACAGATAAATATGCTTGATGAACCCAGTTACCTTTTGGTGTTAATATAATGTTTGAGTGATAAATGCGGGGGTGATTTGTTTGATTGTTGTGGTGTGAAGCAGGATTTATAAGATTTTTAAGTGGTTCTTGTTTCAGTTCAATAATATAAGCAGTTACATTTGATTTGCTTTTGGTTTTATCATAATATAGGGTGTGATCAAGCACGAATTTCAGCACTAGATGTGGTGTAATAATTTCATTTTATTTAGATAAAAGGCATGCTTATTTCGGGGTCGTGCCGAATTGAAATTTCACCTATAGGGGATCTTCCTTACATGAATTGCATTTGTCGCAATGAGTATGAATAAATGATTAAATACAGTAAAAAAAATTTTTGAGTGTGTGTTTCTAGGGATAATTATTACTGGTTTTATACATTCATATTGAGGAGCGGATGATTGTGGCTGAGTGTGTGGATGGATAACGTGAAGACGACTTTGCAGCCGCTGGGTGTGAGTAACTGTGTGTGTGTAACAGGAACTATGCATGCCCATAAAAGGCAACTGCCGTACTGTGTGAAGTATGCACCCAGAGAGAGAGAGAGTAAAATCTAGGCAGATGGAGTGAGGGGAAGTGTTAAGGAAAGAAAGAGTAATTGAATGTTTTATTGTGTTAATACAGGTGGATTTCTCTCAACCTGGAAACTTCAGTACAGCGACGAAACGAAAGGATAGATTAACTGTCTGGGACGACAGACAGGCCGAGCTTTGGCTCAAAATTTTACAGCTTGACCTGTCACTTTGTCCCCACCCTGAAAAGAAGCTTAAAGGACATCTTCTCCTCCAGTTATCGGTTACCATCACTGGAAATTTTCAGGCAAGTTTTTGGCTGAATTGTTGTTAGCGCCATGTGTCCCTGAATCTCACAACCAAGCTCTAATTCCTGGCTGAACACAAGGAATGCTGTTATTTAAGGTGGGAAATCAAAATTTGGGAAGCAAAATAAAAACACACACAACCAGAGAAATGTATGAGAAAGGCACGTGTTACAGAAATGCCTTGTTTGAGAAAAAAAAAGTTAAAATAACCCACCTACAAACGCACACACACGCAATGAAAAGCAGCTTACACTCATGAACATGTGCAGATTTTCCAGCAAGGTTAAAGCAGCGAAACTTAACATACACCTGTTGTTAAATGATAAAGTTTATCCACTACTAACAAATAAACTTTCTGGGTTGCAGGACAACAACTTGACCTCAAAAAGAAACACTCTGGTATGACCAACCAGTGATGAAACAACAAATTTAGTGGTTAAAAGAATCAAATTGTGAGATGTTTTCTGCTGATTGATTAATACAAGTGATTACTGAATCAGGGGCGATTCTAGGATCAGAGCTTTGGGGGGTGCTGAGCACCCAGAGAGCTGCCCAGCCAGGCAAGGTAAACTTTACACATCACGATGAGACTTCTTCCCTGTCTCTGTCAGTCCCTGCATCCTTAAATGTCTCCAGTTGTCCCGAGTTCCCTCTGACTGTCTCCTTGGTGCATTTAAACCCCTGTTCCTCCCTGTCCTCATCGTCTGTTGTCTTCATCTCTGCTATCAGTCATCATAATTTTACCATCTCTGTGCAAGTCTGCAAATTTCTTTATTAAATCATAAGATTCTTAAATTCATCAAGTCTCTCTGTGCCTGGGTCCTCATCACAAAACATGACATCACCGTTTTGTACATTTTAACACAATTATATCCCCACATTTGTGAAAGAAAAGCAAAACACTTTTTTGAGAAGTCTGTAACAAAACCATCAAATCTGATAAAGGTTATTTAAATGATGCTCATAGTGAGTAAGAAGTAAACTGAGCGCATGTTTTGGACAGAGATTCACTTTTAATGTGTATGTATAATATAATATAGATACATAAAAAACACTCCCAAAACAGAATAAATTATTACAAAATATTAATAAAAAAACTATAAAAATCGAGGCCACTTTGCCTGTGGTAGAATGTATACAATGTATGAAAAAATCTTTACTGCAGATACTAATTTGACTAATTTAATAATACTAATTTTGTGTTGTGAGATTTATGAGTTTCATGCTTTCATAGTGGTACTTGGGAGAGCTTGACATTTTTATCAGGTGGTACACACTGTAAAAAGTTTGAGAAACACTGATAAGTGTTTCTCAGTAGAGTTGTGGCTGAACCACATAAAAATATATCATTAATTTTAATCTCCCCAATCAATTATAATGTTATGTTGGAATGTTGTTAAAGAGGGTCAAAAATGTTTCAACCCAGTTTGTTTTGCAGATTCTGTATAGCAGCTTTAATATAGGGAGGACACAACTTCCTGATTGTGTGAGTAAAATCAGGTTTTTTCTCTTTGTCAGTTTAACAGTTTCTGTTTTGCCTGTCACTGTTCCCTGTCTGTTTTCTTACCTGGTTCTTCCTGACCTTGTACTTTCTCCTCACGTTCTCCTCTTTCCCCTCTCTCCCTCTTTGGACTGACAATCATACACAAATAGATTGTATTCAATTACATGAAAAATTATATTAATATGAAAAAAACAATTATTAAGATCACTAACGAAAAGTCCTGTCTCAGTGTACTTTCAACCAAAAGGCAAATAACCAAACCACATGAACATCTAATAAAAGATATAAATACTGAAACACTGATCCAACATTATCCTTTATTGATGGATCATTTGTTCTTACACTTTTACCTGAATGTGGCTCCTGTTTTTGAAAAAACTTCCTTATATCCATTATGAACCTGGCTGTCTCTCTCTACACAAACACACACACACACACACACACACACACACACACACAACAGGAGTTATAAGGTTAATGGACATTCAGTCAGTTAGCTAGTTAGTATCCATTTCAAACAGGACAGCGGTAACAACAGCAGGCTACGGACAATTTTAAGTTTTAGATTTTAAATAGGCTGTATACATTTCAGTGGGAGCAACAGGACGGTCAAATGTCGCTGATTTTACTACAGAGTAGGACGGATTGTAGGGTAGCAAACATCATTGGAAAACACGTTTTCAACACTGCAGGTTACCTGGTGTAAGGTTTTTCAGCTAAAAAGAAACATGACTCCTATCTAACTACGGGCCTTTCTCAATATGCGTACTTGTGCATTCTCGTGTACTCGTGATACGTCATCAGTCGGAGACCAAGTACTGTTCCAATTCGAAGTACGCATCAAACCGAGAACGCGAAAAAGTCCCGGATGTGTTCTCGCTCCGCCCGTTTTATCAAGCATGCATCGGTGGTGAGTTGTGTGGACTTGGTACAACTAAATATCCCAGAATGCATTTCGTCCGAAACTCAGACAAAGGCCGTTTCTCAATTCTCAAGTACGTGAGTACGTACTCGCCGAGAACGCGAGTATGTACTCACGTACTTGAGAATTGAGAAACGGCATACATAAAGAGTAACTGAAGGTTAAATGCTGCTAATATGTCCTGTTTTAATCCAGGCACTCCACCTCCGCTCCGCTGCGTCTCAGCTACCATCGCTCTGGCAGCAACGACCCTAGAGCCAGAGTGGGGGTGAGCTGGAACAAACCATTTTGGGAGGGGGGGAAGGGTTATCTATACTTTTGTTGTTAAAATCTTCCGTCTCAACCAAGTACTGTATGCTTTTTATATTTTTAGCAGTGTGTCACACAAACAGCAAATATTGTCAAAAAAAAGTAAGAAATCTTTGGGGGTGCTTTGACTCATTTTGGGGTGCTTCAGCACCCCCAAACCTAGGCTAAAATCGCCCCTGTACTGAATTAAGGAAGATTCCTTTTTGTGCTTTTAAATGTGATCTTAAGAATTTAAATATCTAACTGTGTTGTCCTGTCAACTTGGTGGGTTATGAGTTGATTATATGGTGAGAAAAAACATAAAAAGGGGGGAGAGAAGGCTGACACAGGGCCTGGCCCGGTGTTTCTCCCCTCTCTGAATAACACAGCCAAAACAACATCATTTTCCTGTTCGTCTGTTTTTGTTTTGTTTTTGTTTTTTCTCTTTATGTTTAATTACAGGCTGCTTTGCCGGCCCTGAAAGCCGAGGCTGACCTGGACTCCTGCTCTCCCCTCTACCATCTTTGACGTGACCCTGACCAAATGCTGCAGCAGCTGGACCCACAACAACAATCTAAAAATGTCAACAGTGCTGTGGGAAAGCGATCTCATGCAGCGGAGATGGAGAGCGTTAAATCCAAGGCCCGTTTCACTACACGGGGGAGATTTCCAGACAGCTTCAGCTGACAGAGCTGTGACGGGATGCCCAGTAGGCCCGAATGAAAAGTGAGGGCGAGCAAAAGAATGCTGACCTTAACAACTCTGCATTAAAACTGTGCAGGACAGTGATGGACCAACACGGATGATCGGGCAGCAAAAAGGGCGTGCCAGAGACAGGAGGAGTAACTGAGGTCAGAAGGCACCTCAGAATGGACAAAAGCACCAGAAGAAAATAAGCTGAAGGCACAGGTGTCGGGGCTCGGCCAGGAGCTGACCTCTGAGAAGAGCCGGACAGCAGAGCTGCAGAAGGCCTTGGAGCAAAGCAAGCAAAACATCAATAAACTTCAATCTGACGTGTACGGAAAAGACTGAGGTTTCTGCCCTCAGTAAGAGCTCAAGGCATCAGTGCAGAAACTGAGTATGGCTCAGGAGGAGCTGGCTGCTAATTGAACCCATCAGTCAGGCTTAGAGTCCCAGATACAGGACTTGGAATCAGGCCGGAGCTCGCTGGAGCAGGAGGTCGCCAAACCTGACGAGAAGCTCCAACAGCAGGAGCAAACCCTGAAGGAGCTACAGAAGCAAAAGGGTCAAGTTAAGGAGGAGCTGGACAAGGAGAAGATGCAGGACACTGGAGAAAAGGACTGCCTCAATTGGGGCCAGAACCAGTATGGACAGAACTTTGAGCAGCAGCACCAATGGACGCAAACGGACTGAAAAGGAGGAGGGCAGGACCCCAGGGCACGCTTCAGGCCGTGGTTTACCCAAGACACCAGAACAGGAAAGTGATGAACACAAACACACATGTACATACATTGACTCAGAATGAAGAGAAACACACATATGCACTCGTTGATTGAGTGAGAAATGACACACACACGCACACAAATCGAAATTACTGATTCAATTCACTGAGAAGTGATCCACACACACACACACACACACATGCTGATGCAATGAAGAATGCTTTACTAACAAATGCTTATGCTGATACGCAAAATGCTGCACACAAACATCCAAATACAGAATCTGCTAAAACAACAAGAAGGCATTGATTGTTTATTGGTTAAATGCGTTTCATGTCACCCAGAGGGCATTTGTGTAGATTTAAGGGACAAGGTCTAAAACAGTTTGGTTATGAAAACAATGTCTGTGCGTGATGTCTGTTTATGGCTCAAGGCCTCGACTGAATTGTTTACTGTGCTTCACACAGCCTGATGGGCAGTGGTACAGAGTGAAAATGATGAATTAACGGTGTGAGTCTCATTTTGGAGCGCCCCATTTTTGTGATTGAGACTTAATTGAAGGAGGAACACACTGGGAAAAAAAAAAAAAGCTGTTGGATTTACGTAAGCATTTCGCGTGTATTTAACACAATTACCTCAGGCTTTAAAGATCTGTACGAAATTCAACAACTTAATTTGTTCTCGTTGAGATGACACGATACAATCTAGTAAGAGTGGTTAGTTGCTGAACTCACGGAATTAACAAGATCGCGTAAGATGTCAAACTGCAGGAAAATCACAGTTATATAAAGTTATATGAGGCAGACAACGACACACACACCACATGCATGCCATTGCTATTTATTGTGTATTAACCTGTCAAGGGCAAGAACAAAAGAATTCTGCATCAAATACAGGAAATCATAGCGTTCCTGTATTTCCTAGATTGTTGGCATGCTGGTTAGTGCTATTGCTCCACAGTAAGAAGGTCCTGGGTTCAAGTCCACAGTCTGGCTAGTTTGCAGTGGTTTCTCTCTGGGTATTCTGGTTTCCTGCCACAGTTGAAAGTCATGCAGTTATTAGAGCTAGGTTAATTGATGATTCTAAATTACCCGTAAGTGTAAATGGTTGTTTGTTTTTATGTGATAGACTGGTGAGTTGTCCAGGGTGTACCCCGCCTCGTAACCTATCACTTCAGGGTTATTTCCCAGCCCTCTTGCAACCAGGATAAAGATAGGAGGATGGTAGTTGTTGTAGGCCCATTCAATTTTTATGGTAACCAGGATCTAGACTTTGTTAAACAGTATGTAATATGAAGACAACATGTAGTATTTAAGTGACCAAGTAGTATTTGGATAAAAGTTATCGAATAGTGTTGAAATAAAATGACAGAATTGTGAAGGATTAAAATATTCCAAGAGCTCAACTTACTTCATCTGAACATGTTTCAATCGTGTTTTATGAACACAGGTTTACTGAATATGAAAAGGTTGTGTTGATTTAACTCAGTTGTTTAAGTTTCTGCCAAAGCAAAACATTTGTGTGCAACCAGTGTCCACTATTGAATTAAGTAAATCCAACATGTTTTTTTTTTTCAGTGCAAAAAGGAGATACGGCACCTACACAATATTGTCCCGGGAGGAAGAAAAACTTTCTCGTGAAGTTTTGGTTGATTTTTGGTTTTGCTTAACACTAGGTTGATTTCATCAGTGAGGTTTGGATTGTTCTCTTTCTCTAAGAGAGAGAAATATGGTTTTATGCTGGGACATGTTTGCAACGGGCCCCAGTGTTTGTTACTTTATATGAGTATTTTATTGGTTACGTTTGTTTTTGCTTCTGTTACAGTGCACTGAAATAAGAACATCTGAGAGGTGTGATCCACCGGTGGTGATATTTTGGTATTTGGTGAGTTCCTGATTTAACAAATCACTCTTTATCCAGCCTGAGAGATGAACTTTAAGCGCTATGAAATGAGTTCCCTTATATGAGACACTGATCACATGAGATAGTCCTGAGCCTAAAAGGATTGCAGCAAGTCAATCCAGTCAAAAAAAACAAACAAGGAACTGTTTTCCTTTAAAATGATGACGTCATCTTGCTGGTGATGGATACTCGAATAGGTTGCGCGTGAGACTCCATTATCAGCAATATCTGGTATGAATGTGTGTGAATGTATGCATGTGACTGGACTATGATAGACTGACGACTAAAAGTTTTGACTGACTCGATACTGAGACAAAACGACACAGACTTTAGGATTAATAAATGTCCACAAACAGTTCACCCAGCCTGTAAAAGAAGGGTGGATGTTTTGTCTTGCTTTGTTTTGTTTTTGCAGGAACAGGAAGATAACAGAGAGCAGAAGGGGAGAATGTAGCTTCACATGAGAGTGTGGAGCTGCAGACTTAACCCTTTGGTGGCTAATTTTGAGTTACTGATGTTTGTATTAAGAAAATTGTGTTTTATTAGCTGTGTTTCGATTAATGTATCACATTATATTGTTAGGAATGTTAAATGCTAAAGTGAAGAAAAGGTTTGATTTCACTCATGACTGAACACGTCTTTTTACGTGTCTCAACAAATCAGCTCTGGATCGCCTTCAGTCTGTACAGAATGCAGCAGCGAGACTTTTAACTGGTACAAACAAGAGGTCTCACATTACTCCAGTTTTGGCTTCTCTTCATTGGTTGCCTGTAAATTTTAGGGTTCATTTTAAAATTTTAGTTGTAACTTTTAGAGCTCTGCACGGTGAAGCTCCCCAGTATATCTCTGACCTGTTGAAACCTCATGCTTCATCCCGAGCACTTAGGTCTTCAGGTCAGAGGCTACTGGTGGTCCCACGTACTAGGTTTAAAACACGTGGGGATCGGGCTTTTCAGGCACTGGCACCTAGGCTGTGGAACTCCCTGCAGTTGTCTTTACGCTGTCTAGACTCTACTGACTCCTTTAAAAAGCAGCTGAAGACATTTTTATACAAATGGGCTTTTAATTAATTTTAACTTGTATGTCTGATCTTATTGTGAAGCACTTTGTGATTTTTATCTGGGAAAATGTGCCATATAAATGAATTTTACTTACTTACTTACTTACTATTAACCATAGCAGGCCACTGTAGAAAGCCAATTAACTTTATAGAGGAAAAAAGCCAAAACTTTAACAATACCTATGAATAACAGGGGAAGCATAGCCTTGTCACATTCAAAATGGGGATATGTAATAACAAACACGGGCCCATGTGATTTAGGTTCTTTCTTGAAATGGTCAGCAATTTAAAAAGTAGAGATATAGCCAACAGGGACATGTGATAGGATGCAGTGCTGCAAAAGAACAAGAGCAAAGTAGAGAAAGAAAACCTATTGTGTTTAGTTTTGATCAATTCAAATTAAAGTGTACCATTACACTCAGAGGATCAATATGAAATCAAAATATATGCAAATTTTGTATGAAGCACATGACTGATAACTGTTCTGTCCTGAGCTTTTGTTTTTACAGCACCCACTTGACCACACCAACAGTTTCTCGCCACCAAAAGGGGGTACTTGCAAAGAATAGGGAGGAATATCATCAGAAGTGTGAAAGGTAAGCCTGGATAGGGGTGATAACACCATAAATTTCACTTATGGTCAAATTCTTAGAATTTGACACCAAACATGAAAAATTCTTCAAACATTTAGAGACAGAGTGGAGTTCTAGATAAACATAATGTAGCAAACCACATGAGGATGGAGGTTTGAATCTATAATATTTTAAAATAACATGCAATAAACTGTTGACCATGTTGATTATGTTTATTCTAGTGTGCAGAGATTTGCTAATCTGACCAGGGAATGTAATAAACAGGAATGTCAGAACAGTAAACCTTAAAGTCAACTTTCACAGTCCAGACTGGGATGGCGTTGGACATCCTCAGGGTGGAAAATGGTCGGTGTGACCAAGGTGTGGTTTGGCTTGTTGTATGTATATTTCAAGATGATATGGCTCTGGATGGACCAGTTATCAGGGCATGGAAGGAGGACAGCCTTATTAAATGAGGAGCAGGAATTTTCTGGGATGGAAGATCCTCTGGGTGAGTGGTTGACTAAAAGCATGCATAAGATATAAGCTATCTTTTGTTATTGATTGGTAATAGATTGATAATTGGCCACATTTACAGCTGTATTGACTTGTTATAGACTCAGTCTACTTGATGTTGAAGAACTGTAATTAACAGATTGAAAACAGTGACATTAAAGGAAGAATACGCAGTGCCACACTATCAGATGCCAGTGAAGGTGGGGCTCAGTGATGAATCAGGTGAGCTGGATTCATGGCTGAATCAAGACATAGATTCCCCTGTGCTGTGGTCAGTGAGGGAAAAACAGGGGGAATAAAATTTAAAAAGGGGGCGTTTTATATGTGAAGTTCATAGTAATACAGGTTTTGTTTCTAGGCAATTCTGCGGACGCAGGCTCTGGGCGGAGCCTGGAGCTGACCAGATCTAACATGACAATTAAATTGATTTCATTCCCTAACACAGGATGACAAGACTGAAACACATGATTTTTGTGAAAAGGGGGGCAAATGTTAGAATTAAAAATGGCTAATTTGTTTTTGATGTCTTTTGTTAAAATGAGTGGTTTTAATAATTTTAATACACACATTGCAAATGTGCTTATAATGAGTTGGCACTCGGTCTTTTGAAGGTCATAAGCTTCGTTCGGCGTGACGGTCCGGATTGATATATTGCAGGTATTGGTCAGGAGGTCCTGAACATGATGTGCTAAACCGATTTTGAATCACTAGAGGAACAATGGATAACAACATTAGATTATTAGGGCTAGGAAGAGAGGTGTGTTGGTTTTCTGTCTCTTACAGAGAAAGGAACAGACACTAGACGAGGTCACAGAGATACGAGGATCCTTTGCAGCAGAGACAGACACAGAGACTGCCAAGACAGCAACTGGGATGAAGTGTCATGGCGTTTGGGCTCCGACTAGCGACCTGGAGAGGAAGGATCCCGTAAACACAGCAATGTCCATGAAGGGGTTGGCGAAAATCCTGGAACACCAGACCAACAGCATTCGAGAAGCTTTTGGTCAAAAGGGGGACACAGCTGTAACCCCTAAACACACAGATCGTTGTTTGAAATCGGGGCAGAATAATCCCCTGACCTGTCATCTGTACCTACTATTGTTGTTGTAATAATAGTTTTTCTAGCATCTGAACTGCGCAAACACAGAGGTCATCTCACATATGGTTCACCTAAAGGGGGACAGAGGGCCTCAGGGGTAAGAAGAAATGAACCCAGCAACACTGGTTTTCAGGGTGTAGGTGAGCTCTTTATTCTAAAGAGCTCAAAAGGGGGAGTGTGGGATTATAATATTATTTTATGCCATGTTAGACCCCTAATTGAAGATTGTGAATTATTATGTAGTTTTAGTTTACATTATTCTCCTGAATTAGAAGAAGGTGATAACTATTACATTTGTTAAACTGATTTGCATTACATTAGACTGCCGATTTGTTGTGAATGAATGATATTGTTTTATGATGCATTATACGGCTGAGTTATAAGAAATACTGTTTTCAGAGAGTCATCGCCTTATTTGTCTGATTAGAAGAGAACAGAATATACCAGAGAGGTTTTCTGCCCCATCTCAGCAGGAGCAGATAAACAGGGAGCCAAGGTCGTAGCTTAGGCGCCGTGTGAGAGAAAGAATGTGAATGTGTAGGCTTTTATGACTAGGTGGGGGCCACTAGAGGGTATAAGAGTTTGAGTGGAGGGGCAGGGATGCCACGCACAAACTCAAAAAGAAAACTCACCAATACACAAGTGCAGCACACGATCACACACTCACACTAATAAACTAAAAAGGCAGGTGTGTAACACTCAAAGGATCCCACCACCAAGGCACCCCAGTCTCCTCCACGTCAGGCCCTCCGCATCTGAACAAAAGAAACAAAGAAAATTATAATATATTCCCACAAAACTAATATGCACACGCTGGGGATAGCCCAACTTCAGGAACACTCTGGTGATCCGCAGCTAGAAAAAGGGCCTTCTACCAGTGGTGTAACAAAAACCCAAACTACAAATCAAAACAGCAGAGAGACAGACATAAATAAAACTTTAAATCTGGAGCAGACAGAGTCGCCGTATTACTCCAAATTGCCGTTGTTCCAGATTAACTGGCGCGTAGATTAACTGGCGTTGGTCGAACAGATGTGTGGCAGTCTTGCGTTTCAGGAGCTGCTACCGACAAAACAGCAAATAAACACCAAATGTGTCATCTGTGACACTTGTGAGGTTATCTCAAACACACTCCATCAGTCTTGATGCTGTTGAACAACAAAATGTTTAAAAATGTCGCGAGTTTACCTGGTGACATTCTCATGTGCGACGTGATCGCGAAAACAGCAAACAATTAACACCACGCCGATGTTGCTCACGGGACAGCAAGAGTAAACGATCGGGAGACTCTTGTCTTTGTTATCGTCCCCCTCGTACATGTTATTACTCCGATTTCAGCGTTTTTGCTTCACAACTAAAGTTTGCTTTGTGTGCACTCAAATGGAGTCGAGCCAATCAGCGCCACCTCTGGCCAAGTGCCTTAGCCTACCTATGGCCAGATTAACTTGTGACACACATCTGCACCACGTTTGAATTCGTTTCGTGCACAATACATTTGTACCTTCCAATGTTGTCTGTTTGTGTGTCTTGCAAATAAACATCTGAACCAAATGAAATGGTATTATGTATTTATTATTGGCCTACATTAGTAAGAAATGCCAATTATATATACAAAGTCATAGGAATCACCACTCTTGTTGTCTATCATGATTTTAATATTTTTGCCCATAAGTAAAACGTCTTGAACAAATATATGACACTAATATTTCACTAGTGTTGTAACATCACATGCCGTTAGCGTAGTCTGCCTGTGTCTTTTCTCTGCAAATGAACATTTTCAGCCAATATAGGTAAGTCACCAACATGGCTGGAGAGAGTTGGTAGTTATATAAGTGTGGTTAATCTAATATGATGATCTTCAATTTGGAGCCCATCTACTGACTATCACATAGCAGCTGGAGCAGTCTCTAATAGGGATGGGTATCGTTTAGGTTTTATCGGATACCAGTACCAAACCGGTACTTTTGAAACGGTGCCGGTGCTCGAACCGGTGCTCAAGCCGGTGCTCGAACTGGTGCTTAAAGAATGGAGAACACAAAATTGATCCAAAAACCTCTCATGTTTAGCTGTTTTTTTGTAAAAAGATAACAATGTTAGCCTTTTCTGTAGCTATAGGGCATATATGGTATCACTCTTGGCTGGAAGCAGTGCTTAATCAATGGAAAAAACACCAATTTTGTCTAAAAACCTGTTTCCCACTTTTTCTTTATTCTTTATTTTAGCCTTTTTGGCCAGGGTGAAGGGAGTATCTGGCATCAAACAAGAAGACAGCCGCATGTAACTACGACGGTGTTTGCTAGTTCACCTTACGTGCATTAATTTAATAACGTGGTTAGCCTACTCAACGTAAATTACACATGAACAACATGAAGCTACTCACGCAGAGAAGAACAGCTGCTGCTGCCATCATCATTAGGGATGGGTATCGAAAACCGGTTCTTGTTGCGAACCGGTTTCCACTGTTTCAATTCCTTGGAATTGTTTGCCATTTTTGCAAACGATTCCCTTATCGATTCCCATCGCCCCGAATGACATCGCCACGTCGCGGAGCGTCATTTACCTGGCAGGAAACACGGCGGCTCAAACGCTAAAAAGTTTGGTCATACTTTACGAGAACGGATGACAACAGGGCAACTTGCAATACTTGCAAAGTAGATATTTCATTTAAGGGAGGAAACACTATGAATATACAAAAGCATTTGCTCACAAAACACGCGATAACCTTAAATGAATGTCATCTTTTTAATTCCGCTCCGGTCTCGTGAATCTCAACCCAGCAGCAGCAGCGGTAACGTTTGCACGTCCTCTCCCGTTAATGCGGCAGGTAAATAATCAACTAACAGTGCATATTATGTTAGCGCGATCTGCCTTATTACAAAACCTGCCATTACTGTGCACCCACAGCAGATGCCCTCGATTTTCGGTAAGTGAATGTGTTTAATTGTAGGCAGGGACATTACTGGATATTCTTGTGTAATTGCTACAGAATAATTTATGTTATACTTTGTTATTGCTACAGAAGAATATTTATTTTATTATTTTACATTTACAATTTTTTCCCCGGGGACCCTGTGACACCCCATTGAAGAGCCGTAGGCTGGATCTCTTAAGGATCTCTTAAGATCTCACTGTTGGGTTTGTAAGGCCATGCTACTCCTAAATTTCTATCTTGTTCAAAGAGAAGATATAAAACAAAGTTCTAAGCTAATCGACCTTAGTGTTCTCCTTTTTTTTTTTAAAAGAATTGATAAGAGAATCGATAAAGAATCGAATCGTTAAACAGAATCGAAAATGGAATCGGAATCGTGAAAATCTTATCAATACCCATCCCTAATCATCATCCGTCATCATTTCTGCTACACTGACAGGGCTAGGGCCCAGGACTCTCCTCTTCGGGTTTTTGGGGGATGTTGCTAACTCTGGGTCCGATAACAGGCACCACACCCGCAGTAGATGTGCACGGTGTGAGGTCTCGCAGCAAGCTATCAAATACGGTGCATTTCTCGGCTTTTAACAAAATGCTATACGTCGCCAGGTGTTTCATCAGATTCGAGGTGTTACCTCCTTTGACAGTATCACAGTATCAGCCTAAAGCACTTGTTGCAGGCTGCTGAGTTTGCATCTTTTGCTGTGAAGTACAGCCAGACTTTTGATCGCTTCGCCTTGGGCATTTTTAATCTGTAGCTCTGCTCTAAGAGAACGTACGTACCCGGGCCCGCCTACTACGCTTGCAAAGGTAAAATGATTGGCTAAAATCCAAAGCGTATGACATCTCAGGGGAAAAAAAAGCACCGAAAAAAACCACCGAAATAAAGTACCAAAATGTGCGCTGCTTTTCGGTCTGGTTACTACCGTTTATGTCAGAACGGTACCGGTACCCATCCCTAGTCTCCAATGGAGGTCAGTTCACTGCTGCCACCTGTGGCCAAGTACCAGAGCCTACTACTAGATTAACTTGTGACACATCTGCACCTACTTCTAGGATCACATTGAGTAGAGGCTGAGTGGCTGCACTTACCCCTGGTACTTCCAAATCTACCCACAAACATGTTGAAAGATGCAATCCCAGCAATGTGGATTGTCAAGACTAAAAACAATCAGTAAGCAAAGACAACAGGGATCAATTTTTTCTGTTTATTTAGCACCCACAACATTTGTAGTCGCCTTCTGCACAGGGGAAGTCCACACACACTGTGTGGTACCACTTTCCGCAGAAGGTGCAGTCAATCTGCAAGATTGAATGAGACTGTCAGAGTCATTGTCTGACTGTTTATTACTAAAAACTGTGTACCTGCTGTACATTCACAGTAACTGCCATCTCCTTACAAATGTTTATTAGATTGACCACACTTATACAGACTGTATATAACAACCAACTCTAAAATGTTCATTTGCAGAGAAAAGACACAGGCAGACTACGCTAACGACATGTGACGTTACAACACTAGTGAAATATTAGTGTCATATATTTGTTCAAGACGTTTTTCTTATGGGCAAAAATATTAAAATCATGATGAACAGGGGTGGTGATTCCTATGACTTTGTGTATATAATTTGGAATTTTGTACAAATGTAGGCCAACAATAAATACATGATGTCATTTCATTCATTTCAAATGTTTATTTGCATGATGCACAAACAGACAACATTGAAAGTTATAAATGTATTGTGCACAAAACGAATTCAAACGTGGTGCAGAAGTGTGTCACACTTTGATCTGGCTGTAGGCCAGACCTTCCCAAAGTGTGGAGCCCGCCCCCTAGAGGGGGGGCGCAGAGCCATTGCAGCGGGGGCGCGGTATGAAAAGGGGGGGAAAAAACCCCAAAACGCTTGGACACTGCTAGCATGGGGCGCCCACAGAAACGCAAAGCAGGAGATGAAGCATTGCTGAATATGTTTCCAAACCAACTTCATTCTAAGCCAAAGACTAGAAAATATGGTGAAGCATATCTTCCCTTTGGTTTCACCTGCACAAGTGCCGAGGTAGGTCTCCCCTGTGTCGGGAGCACGCGCTGGGCTGTTCAAATCACGGACTAACAGCATCCCACAGTTGTTTATGTTTTTAAACCCATTTTGCACAGAGAAACATTTTTTGAAAAATGTATTGATAGCAATGTTGAATATTATTACACATGAAAAAAAACCCCAACTACAGTAAAATAATCACACCGTGACGCCTCTGCATTTCTAGATGGAGGGACAGTAACTGCGTGTGTGTATGTAAGCGTGTAAAACCTGAAGATAGTCAGATTAACAGTAACAGTATTTTGTCTCTATCTGCCATTCTGCAACTCATCTCATGTAAACAATAACGTGGTGCACAGCGTGACGTGAAAAAAGGCACATACCTTTGACGTTGCGTGACGAACTCTGTATTCCTCGTCCACACCTAAGCTTAAAAAAGGAGTTTTAAAAAATCTCCGTTTTCAGTGATTCGAAACGCCGTTTACGTGTGGACGAAACAGCTGCGTTTTCAAAAATCCCCTTGTAGGTGTGGACGTAGCGTGAAAGAGTTAGAGTTTATTTTATTACTACCTGTAATTTATTGCAGATTACTTGTATTTGCTTAATTGTTTACTAAATGTTTGAGGTGTGAAATAAACCGCAATGGAGCAAAATATGGGTGTGTGTGGTTGGAGGATGTGTTTGTGCGTGCGCGCGTGCATGCGCGAGAAGGGGGGGGGGCGAACATTTTTCTTGTAAAACAAAGGGGGGCCCAGCAAAAAAAGTTTGGGAACCACTGCTGTAGGCTATGGCACTTGGCCAGAGGTGGCGCTAGTTGATTGGAGTCCGTGTTGGTGCACACAAAGTAAACTGCACACTTTAGTTGTATTCTTGCCAATCCCTTTCTGTGCCCCACTCATCCATCCAACTACCGATCATTCATTTGTGCTGCCAGATGCTCGTGGAGTGCAGTCAGCTTCTTCAGCCAGTAGGCGTGAACCATGTCGGGGCCTGGTGCTGTCCAACTCTTCATACTGGAGACCCTTGCTTGGATATCTGCCACTGTGATGGTTACTGGACCCTGTTCAGGGAGGTCGCTATGGTCTGCCCTCAGATCCACTAGCCACTGAGCATTGCCGTTATGGGTTGCGTCCTTCTCCCATATGCTCTTCCACTATTGCTCCGTCTCCAGCCTTGGTGGTGCTGTTCTCTTATTGTTCCCTTGCCACTGAGAGTACACCTTTGCTGGTTCTGTGGAGAACAGCTGGTTTATTCTCCTGCCTTCTATCTCTCTGGTGTACCTCCTCAAGCGGCTGGCCAATGCTTTGAGTCTTTGCTTGGCAGTTTCCAAGGCCTCAGGTACGGACAGCTTGCTGTATTTTTTATGCACCTTCTTTGTCGCACCTTTCTGTAACTCCATTAGTTGGCTAATCTCCCTCCGTGCTACTTTGATCTTGCCCTCTAGCCTCCTTCTCCATGGAGGGTACTGCCCCTTGTGGCTGTTCAACTTATAGCCAAGCATCTCACTGATCACTGCTGCCGTGTTGTAGATCAGCTTGTTAGTGTCGGTAAGCGTGGCTGTAGGTATCGTCCGTAGTGCTGCATTAACATCATCGAGCAGACCTTCTGAGGATACTTCACATAATCTTGGTAACCGGCTACGGGGGATCCAGGTTTCAAGCTTGGCCATGGTCCTATCTTTCAGGTCAGTTCCTCTCGCATATACATATATATATATATATATATATATATGTATATATGTATGCTCACACACTCACCCAACATGGAGACACACATAAATGAACATCATACAAACACTCCCCATACACATTCTATACTCCCAGGTCCAGGCATCAACACCCAGAGGAGCAATCCACCACCAGACCCAGGGGATCGTTCCCTTTACTCTGGGGTGGGGACAAGCAGTCCCAGTCTACGCAACACCAGGGAAGCCCACCAGCCCAGACCACAGGACTGCAGACCACAACGATTCATCCCAGATTCACTTTGTTGCAAAGCCATTGTCTAAGCTCGCCTAATCTGAAACAAGTGGAGAACTCAACTTTTGTGAAAAATACAATTTTACTCTTTTTAAATTAATACCACTTTACAATTGGCATGGTTCTGGGTCTGTGACTGTTTTGAATTATTATTAATAGTCTGTCACTGCCTGTCTCATGTTTCCTTTTTGACAGTCTCGTGTGCTGTTAGTGTTTTCAGTTTTGCTTCCTCCTGTCTCCTTGTATGTGATTTCTCCCAGCTCAGCTCTCCCCCTGTGTCTCATTCCCTCGTTATCCCTCTGTGTATTTAAGCCCTTTGTCTTCTTCTTCGGTTGGTTGCTGGATTGTCTGCGTGTTATTCACTGCATTTCCCATGTTCAGGTTTTGATGATGCATGGTCCACATCTCAGGTCTTTATTTTCTTTATTCTTGTTTTTCAGTTTTTCCCAGTTTAGGTTTTAGTTGTTTAGTCTTTAGTTGTTTTGTTTGCATTTTGCTTTACTGAAATAAAGAATCACTTTCAGTTTAAATCCATCATTATCAACAGTGTGTCAAGAAGATGATTTTCTACATGCACATGTAAAAACATGCATATGTGAGTTGGAATCAGACCTGTATGAGTCTTATGTTTCTTGGCCTCTGGAGGGCGCTGACATGTCAGCTAACATAGTGGATTTTAAAAAGTGGTCATGACAGTGTAGATTTCTAGATTTTATACTTAATGGGCTACATATTTATTTATTATACAGGCTACACAATACATAGAATCAAAATTCTGTCTAACTGAAATCTTTATCTTTATCTGGGTTAAAGAAAATAAAGTTATAGACTATATTTATATGAAATGTGTATACTTACTGCATTTGAATCGTTTTAACCATGTATTATAATACATATTACAGATGTAACACTTTCATATGTGTAAACAACAATGGCTTTGCCACTTAAAGAAAAATCTCACAATCCACCCCTGAACACATTTTCACTTCTCAATTGAAATTATTATAAAATATTATAAAATATTATAAAAGAGAAGTTCCAGGTATTTAACCCTAAACAGAGCTGCTTCTGTACTTTTGCTAAATCAGCAGCAGGTGTTAAACAGCAGCAGAAAGAACAGGATGTATGCAGCTCAGCAGCTCGGTGATGTCCAAGGAAAATGTCGGCTAGTTATTTCTGTTACAGAAACTCACAGGTTTGAGTCCAGCCTGAGATTGGATGGTTATCTGTAGACAACATCTGGATCACATCTGTATGTCTAACCAGATCCAAGCAGTCCTGTAAAAAAGCAGTTACCCTGGTAACAGTAAACAGTGGTGAAAGTGTGAGTCTTTGAATGTGCGCAGCAGTGTTGTGACTCGCTGAAAAAGCCACAGACGGAGCAGTGAGCAGACTCTGTCCATGAATGTGCTGCAGCAGCTTTCAGCACAACAACAAGATATATGTCTGTATTTCTACTGATGCGTGAAAGCCTCTATAGTATATTGATGATGAGCAAACACTCCTTTTTTAACTTCACTGCTGCGCTCAACCACGGAGTGACGTCAGCTGCCATTCTTGAATGCACCACAAACCGCAGAGTCCGAGTGAGCCGCTGAAAGTCAGATCTGTTCTTCAAAGCAGACTTTCAGCTTTATTTCAAGCTTAAATCTAATCTGATGTAGTCAGTATTTACAGTCAGACTCTGTTATTAACTGAAAACAGTGACAGACTCAGACATTTAGAACAAACTAAGAGTCGGATCAGCACAAATACTGACACAGAGATGGCTGCTGGCACTGCGCTGCTCTGCTCCACTTTGCTGTTCGTCCATGTCTTCGTCCCAGCAGGTGAGATTGAACTAAACTGAGTTTCTCTCTGAGATAACAAGAAGTGCAGGAGGATTATTTTCATCTGGATTCAGTTTGTCTGTGTGTGTGAAGGAGACACGAGGCTGGGTGGAAACATCTGTAATCCAGCTGTGACAGAGACAAAGAAGTGTAATGTGTGTGTCAGTGTGATGTGTTGTAGTGTCAGGAGTCAGTATACAGCTACAAAGCTTTTTGTTCAGTGTATACAAACAGCTGTAGCTCCATAAAGGCAGCATGCAGAGACTCACAGTGTCTTATAATGAGAGGCTGCTTTCTCTCACACATTATGTTCACTTATTATCAGCACATGTTGTTGTTCTGTGGAAGCTAACATCTTGTAGTTCTGACACTTTGCATGTTTAGCATGAGGCTAAAATTCCCCCTCAGTGGGTCACTGGTGACCTGCTGGATGTTCAGAGGTTCATTAAATCAATTAAATCCTGCTCTGTATTGTTTCCTCTTTCAGACCAGAAAAATATCAATGCTGAGTCTGGACAGAACGTCACTCTGACATGTCGAGCTTCAAACAGCAAGATCAACATTGTAAAGTGGAGCAGAGCTGACCTGGGAGATGAATATGTGCTTTTGTACTGGGATGGATACTTTGTTCCAGACAGCCAGGATCCATCTTTTAAGAACCGGGTGGACAGACAGATGAAGGATGGAGACGTGTCTTTGATTCTGAAGGATGTGACGATTAATGACACTGGAACATACGAGTGTCGTGTCTTCATGGAAGAAACATGGCGATGGAGCACCATCAGCATCATCTATCTTCATGTTCTTCCTCCAGGTGAGTGAGTAGAGTTGAGTGTGTGTGTGATCAGAGGTGAAGCTACTTCCTGGTTGTTGATGTGTGTTTGTTGTATGGATGAGCTGGTGGATGTCAGAGGTAGACAGATGTTTCTCCAGCTGTTGTCTTTGTGGCTGGTAGTCTAGAGTTGTAGAGCAGCATTGTTTGGGTAAGGTTAGAGCAGAAACAAAGACATTTATGAATCAGTCTCTTCTTCTCTTGCTCTCTAACTCGTCTGTAAACATGTGTGGGGAAACTCAATGTTAAAGCCTACAGCTGGAGGGGGAGGGGAGGGGTGAAGCTGCTGGTTGTGAGTCTGTGAAAGTGAATCCTGCCGGTGCCATAGCTGCTGAAAACGTACTTAGTGCAGACAAAAAACGTCCATCAGCTTCAAAGTGTGTCAGACAAATGTCCACATGATGACTGATGGATGAGAGAGGTCCCATTTTTGTTGTTGTGCACAAATCATTGAACAACACAAACACTTAGAGCTCCTTTCAGTGCTGCCTGTTTTGTTACTGCACACATTTCTGATGGTCCTACAGTCCAACGTAGCAAACATCTCCCTGAAGCCTCTTCCTTAGAGACCAAAGGTTGGATCAGAGCAGCTGAAAGGACACATCTATGAATGCAGGCAGAGACTTTCTCACAACCTAGAGCTGGGCGATTTTTTCATATCACGATTTGTTTTTTTCATTTCAGGTGATAACGATATATATCACGATATAAGCCAAATAACTATATTTGTAAGATTTAAATGTGCTGTTGCTCACAAGTAAAATGTGAAATAATCAGCAGCTTGTCTTGATTTAAATATTTATTTCCCATAATAAGTTCAACAGGGTAGATGTACTTAAGGAACATGAGACTTTTTCAGATAAATAAAGGCAAATATTGCAAACTACACAAAAGGCAGCCGCTAAAGCGTTTAAGTTTCAAAATAGAACAAACAAAACAGACTACTAAATTGTCAATTCCACTTAGAAACAAAATATTAATTCTAAAAATAAATCTTAGGTCGTTTTACAGAAGAACAGACAAAATTGACTAACTTTTGTCAATATCAAATAAACTGAGAACTAAAAGGAAATTCTCAATCTCTCCTTGTTGTGTAGCTTAGCTTTTCAAACAGTTTTAACAGTTACTTTGGTCTGACAAAAGCCGAATGACGAATTAGCGCTTTCAGTCAGATTGAGCATGCACCGCTTTATTGTATTTCCAGACTTGCTTTCGGCACAATTTACAGTGCGCGCTACTCTGTTTTTTGTCAGACTTGAAATAGCCGAAATACCTTCACACTACGGAACTTCTATGGCCCTTCCGTTCGACAAGCTCTCCGGCATTGGAACCATCATCTGTTTTTCTCTTCGATAACCTACACTCACGCTCTCGGCTGGCTGCTTCCCAAACAAATACACACGTGCGGCTTGTGCTGTACGTAACAAGTCACGTGACGTGACGCTGTGGCTGTAATTGGTTCGGCTCTGCGCTACTTAATTTGGATTGGCTGTTCTTCTTTTTTGTTAAGAGGACAAGAGAGATGAGGCCTATCACAATAGTTTAATTTTTCTATCAAGAAAAAGTTATTTCGCAATACATATCGTTATCGTTCTATCGCCCAGCTCTATCACAACCTCACACTTCATCTGATCACAGTTAGACTCAAGTTCTCTGTTAGGCAGGTACAATTAAACTCTGACATTTAGATAAATCAAGTGTAGGATCAGCAGTAACAGTAACGAGGAGATGTCTGCTGTTACTGTGTCATTCTGCTTGCCAGGTGAAAGCTAGTCGGTATAAACCAAATTGTGTTTATTTTAGAGATAAAGAATATCAGCCTGTTTACATGTTAATAATATTTCTCTAATAATTATGTTCATATTGATTCAGTTTGTGTGAAGGAGACACTTAACATCTGTAATCCAGCTGTGACAGAGACAAAGAAGTGTAATGTGTGTGTCAGTGTGATGTGTTGTAGTGTCAGGAGTCAGTATACAGCTACAAAGCTTTTTGTTCAGTGTATACAAACAGCTGTAGCTCCATAAAGGCAGCATGCAGAGACTCACAGTGTCTTATAATGAGAGGCTGCTTTCTCTCACACATTATGTTCACTTATTATCAGCACATGTTGTTGTTCTGTGGAAGCTAACATCTTGTAGTTTCTGACACTTTGCATGTTTAGCATGAGGCTAAAATTCCCCCTCAGTGGGTCACTGGTGACCTGCTGGATGTTCAGAGGTTCATTAAATCCAACATGACTAAAAACTCAAATGTCAAAGGAAATAAACAAAATATTTAAAGTCAATCATTCTGATCATAATTGTACTTTGACCTTTAACCTCTCTGCTCTGTGTCGTTTCCTCTTTCAGACCAGAAAATCATCACAGCTGAGTCTGGACAGGACGTCACTCTGACATGTCGAGCTCCAAACAACAACATCATAGTTGTAAAGTGGAGCAGAGATGACCTGGGAGATAAATATGTGCTTTTGTACCGGGATGATCAGTTTGTTCCAGATGAGCAGCATCCATCTTTTAAGAACCGGGTGGATCTGCAGGACAGACAGATGAAGGATGGAGACGTGTCTTTGATTCTGAAGGATGTGACGATTAATGATGCTGGAACATACGAGTGTCATGTCTTCATGGAAGAAACACACTCATGGGATCTCAGCATCATTTATCTTCATGTTGATCCTCCAGGTGAGTGAGGAGAGTTGAGTGTGTGTGTGATCAGAGGTGAAGCTGCTTCTTGGTTGTTGATGTGTGTTTGTTGTATGGATGAGCTGGTGGATGTCAGAGGTAGACAGATGTTTCTCCAGCTGTTGTCTTTGTGGCTGGTAGTCTAGAGTTATAGAGCAGCATTGTTTGGGTAATGTCAATGGAAAATTGTACTTAGTAGTCAGTATAATCTATTAATGATATAAGTTTGCATATGGTAGAATACTGCATGTAATCATTTGTGTTTAGAAGTATATAGTTGAAGGCATATTGAAAGAATGTCTCATCCTAGGAGGTCTGTAACAACTCTGTGTAGCATGAAGAGGGGAGTGCGTTCACTCCTCTTCAGAGTGTTCTGGCATAGATCACACACCTCCTAGGAGAGGTCGTATCTTCTCTTGTGTTTGATATATGGTATAGCAAACACACGTATATCTGTTTTACTCTAAGTGCCTTTTGTTTAAATGGACCGCTAGAGTCCTGGCACCAGCTTTGGGGAGTCTTCACGGGGTCAACCTCACACTTCATCTGACCAAATTTAGACTCAGGTTCCCTGTTAGGCACTGAAAATAGAAACAGTCTCACAGTGGTTCTGAAAATAAATCAATATTAAAATCAATATTATCAGATCCTCATTTCCAACAATGTGGACACCATCATGTCATCTTTGGCTCCTCCAGCTGAGACACACCCTCACAGACACACAGCCCCTCCCCTCACTAACAGCTGGATCACTGTCACAGGTGACACACTCACCTGTCTGTGTTTCTGCAGGTTTCAACATTCACAATGTGACGACAACTTAATGACTGTGTTTGCTTTATTTCAGACAAACACACCACCACACCTCCACCTACATCCACACCTGCTGGTTCTACCTCCATCACTCTTCCTCCTCCTCTCTCTGTGCTGTTGCCCATTGGGTCAGTCTATGTTGTGGTTCTACTGGTGTTACTGATTCTGCTGGTGAGACGATGTGTTCACAGGAAACTTGAAGGTTTGTACATATTCGTTTTTATTCATTTTGGTATTTTATTTCCATTCTGTGGTCATAATTTAGATTCTTAAGTCATAAAAGTGTTTACTTTAACTCACTTCAGCAGATGGAGAAGATGACATCACCAGTAGCATCACATACAGTGTTGTGAAGTCATCAAATCATCAACAACCTCCAGTCAAAGAAACCAGAGAGAGAGGTTTGTGTGTTCACCCAGGTGTCATCCACATACCTGAACCAATGACTTGGTGGTGTTTCAGCGTACGATAGCAAACCCCTCTTTTCCACGTCTTCCATATACAAGTTACCCACAATGGGTGAAACTGGGGAGCCCACGGCACACCCATGTTCCTGCCTGTAGACCCTTGTATGTGAAACAGGTGGAATTAAGACACAGTTTCAAAAGCAAACACACCTGGTCCAACAGCCTTGTCCTGTTCTAACTGCTTCAGACAGTCTGTCACCCTCGTCCTGTGACCTCTTCCTGGGTCTCTTTCAGTCTTCAAATCTAAACTTTTTACAGCTTATAGATTTTAAGTTCTGCTCCAATTATTTGGCTAAACATAATAAATACACAGGTCAAAGGTCAGAGTCACAGGAACTAGGAAACAGTTCAGTTTCTTCCATTTGAAATGTTTCAGCTTCTTTGCTTGATCAGTTCACATTTCTCTCTATGAACGACTTCAGTGCTTCGTCCATGACCTCCTGAAGGTAAAGGGCTCTAAGAGCCAATCAGCAGCTCTGAAACAGGAAATATGACTCATGTTGAAGTTCACAACAGTTTCAGCTTCTTATCACAGTAAAGACGCAGTCAATTGTACTCATCACCATGGAGACTGTAGCATTAGATCTAAATAAAGGCTGGTTGGAGGCAGAGTGACAGTGTTGTAGATGCTGCATTTTGAAGCCTCAGTGTTTAAATGGTGTCCTCAGCCATATAGACAGAGTGGGTGGATTTGCTTCTGGAAGGACTTTGTTGCAGCTCTACAGCAGGTGTTTGTTGTTGGATGACATCACATTCAGCTGTGACTGAGCCATAAATGTCAGAGCTCAGACGAGGCCCACACATGTGTGTTATCTGGTGTTGGTACACACACAGTTAAGATATGGCTCATGTGAACATGAGACATATGAAGAGACTGAACAGAATGTCCTTTACATCCATCAGTGACTTTTTATTCTTTTAAACTTGATCTGCATGTAAAACACAGCAGCTTCTTTTTGACTCCAGTTAGTCTGACACTGATGGAGCTTCTTGCTGCAGAGTGTTTGGGTTTGGCTGATAATAGTGGTCATGCATGTTTGCTCTGTGGTAAAAGTGCATCAGTCTGCACCTCTGTGGTCGCCCTTCTTCCTTTTCTCAGAAACATCCTGAATTCTTTGTGCTCAGTGTGTTTCACAGCAGAGGTGTTAAGATTAAAAATAAATACTGTGAAAAGCTGCTGCAGTTTATGAAAAGACAAAATTGAATTTTTTAAAAAAGCATAAAAGAACAGAATGAAATGTCTCCATGACTGTAGTGTAATAATATCACAGCACTGTGATTTTACTGTGTTTATTGCACAGAGACTGATTCAGCTGTGATCTACTCAGCAGTGAGAACTGAAGATGTCCGTTATGGACAAACAACCATCAGAACAAGGAGGCCCAGGTACAGCTGCTCTTTATCTTTGACTGTGGACAGAGACAAGCTAGCTGCTCACCCTGTCCACAGTCAAAGATGCTAAGCTAAGATAATCTGCCATGACAGTAGGAGAAAAAAATGACAAGCTTTACTTTATCTTGAAAGAGGAGCAACAGTATACACAGAATCTGTGAAGAGCAAGATTCAGTTTCATCTCAACAGGTGCATTTTAGAGACAACAATGAGACAACCCTCAAAACAGGAATGGTTTTACAGCTGGAGGTTACTGACATGTTTCCCTTCTCATGTTTCACTAGTTTTGCATTTGGCTTTCTGATTCTGACACTACAGTTGGCAGGTCCACCTCTGTCACCCTGCTTGAGAGCAGGTTCAGTCTGAGCACAGGTCTAATGAGACGTGGAGAACTTTATGCTGCCTTTAGAATAATTCAGCATGACTAGTTTAGTGGTGGGTTAGTGATGGTAACTGACCCATAACCATGGAGGGAAGCACAGACCTCTCCAGGTTTGGCAACAACACTCTGACTGCCATTAGGATTCAGAATGAAATCCTCGACCTGTTATCAGACACTACTCTGGTGCAGTGGATCCTGGGTTCCTCCTGATGCACGACAAACCCGGCCTCATGTGGCAACACTAAATCTAAGAGAATGAAGGAACTGACACCACTGACTGGCCCACATTGCTCACCTGACCTAAATCCAACAGACCACCTCTGGATGTTATATTTATAGAATCGTTTATAGAAAATCCAGTCGATTTTCTAATTAAAGCACTGAACTCTGAATCACACCCAATGTGATTTCAACATACAGTTAAATTGTGAGCAGTATGGAAGCTCTGTGATTTGTATCTGAGCTGGTTCCCAGTAAAGTCTGAACTGGGACTGTGTGTGATGCAGAGAGGTGGAGACTGGAGGTCTTGATTGAACTACAAAGCTTGTAATCATGTTTCCTGTTGTTTGAACTGTGTGTGTTTGTGTTCAGACTTTAAACCAGAGCCAGACGTCGTCTACTCTTCACTGAAGTAGTCCACCAGTCCAACCACTGACGTCCAGCTGCTGGTCTCTAACTGGTCTCTAACTGGTTCCCCCAGCACCTCAGACCAGAGGACATCCACATGTTACAGATTTATGATGACTCTGATGACCCAGAACTAATTACTGGAAGTCAGTTCATTGACTTGATGTTTGTTGGCTTTTGTTCCCACAGCAGTTTCTCTGCAGGATTAATAAACGTTTGGTCTCAGAGTTTTTTTCCTCATGTGGTTCTGTGGGTTTCACAAAGACGTCTGATGGAGAATTTGACTTGTTCTGGTTTGGTTGTGGCGAACAGTCAGACACGTGCCTTCATAGCAGAAACAAACATTAAACCACAACCACAGACTATAAACAGCACGACCATCATTCAGTGTGTGTGTGTGTGTGTGTGTGTGTGTGTGTGTGTGTGTGTGTGTGTGTGAGAGAGAGAGAGAGAGAGAGAGAGAGAGAGATGCCTTAGACAAACGGGAACCATTAAGTGGCCAGTAGCAAAACCTCCAGAGACTAGGGTGAGTACTGAGGAATCATCATGGAAGGACAGGTTCCTGCACGGTTTGTACCACCAGCAGATACAAGAAGTGGCTGACATCCAGAAGTCCTACCAGGAGCCGGACAAAGCTGGACTGAAAGACAGCACAGAGGCACTAATCATGGCAGCACAGGAACAAATAATCATCACATTCTTCAGAATCAAAGACACGTCTCCATCCTTCATCTGTCTGTCCTGCAGATCCACCCGGTTCTTAAAAGACGGATGCTGCTCATCTGGAACAAAGTGCTCATCCCGGTAAATAAGAACATATTCATCTCCCAGGTCAGAGTGACGTCCTGTCCAGACTCAGCTGTGATGATTTTCTGGTCTGAAAGAGGAAACAACCCATATGGAAAAGAAATAGAAAAAAAACTTATAAAAGACTTGCATAAGATGTGGCCTACTTCATATAGTGAATAATATCAGGCTTATATGATTTACTCATGAAAGTGGCCACTTTCTCATTACTTTCATAAATTGTTTTAATAAGTATCCAAAACATACAAGTTTTATTTATATAATTTTTCACTCTTGTATGCTTTTCATAAAAGTTTCACACAAGACAGATACAAACTTTATAAGATTTATATATATCTTTTCCATATGGGAACACAGAGCAAAGAGGTTAAAGGTCAAAGTACAACTGTTCACTTCTACAGCAGCCAATCATAGTGTTGTGTCCTGTAATGTTATATACCATATTGCGAGGGTGGTGTCATAAAAAAGTGGAGAAAAATGCTGTCGAGAAAAATAGAGTTAAGATAGTTTAGTTGGCGAACTGTATGTAACACCTTGCTACATCCGCTATGTATGGAGGACCACAAGAGCCATGCGCATCGAAATGAAGAACTCTGTGCTTAAATAATGAATTGTAGAATAAATTCTGCATTTGTAAATTCATTTTTGAATTCCAATTTAAAAAACTGATTTTTAAAATGCCTTTTAAATCTTCATTTCAAAAAACATTTTTGAATTCCAATTTAATAAACTGCATTTCAAAAACCTTTTTCGAACTGCAGTTTAATAAAGTGATTTTCAAAATGCTTTTTAAAATGGCGATTCCACTCCTCATTTCAAAATCCATTTCCCTTTCCTGTTCGCTCAGGGATTAACTTTTGGATTAGCTGCTGGATTAGCAGTTGGATTAACAACTTCATTTTAAAAATCGTGCGGCTATTCAAATTAGACACACCGTGGGATGTAAGGAGCTCTCTGATTGGGTGTGTGCTTGTACAAAGGCCGTTCAGCCTCGGGATTTACACTCAGCTCGACACGGATATGTGAAGAATGAAGGGACCCTGCAGCGAAACGGAGAGCCAACCTCTGACTGAGTGCCCGTTTACTCAGTCTGACCACCAGTTGAAGGTAACGTGCTAATATGGCTAACGCTAGCATCACCGCACGTAGCCTCGTTATTTTAAGGTCATCTTAGCTTATGAAATTTTTTCGTCGCAGCTGTACGAGCTAGCTACGGGTTTTGTAAGCTGCTGTGCTCTTCACAAATAAAGCTGGAAGCAGCTCAGACTGTTAGAACCAGCACTGAGCCCTGTTACATTTATACAGTGTTAGAGCAATGGCTGCAACCTACAGCCTTTAAACTAGCGATTGAAATGCTGACAGTAAACTCGTCAGTCCAGATGTTACCACATTACTTTGTGATACTTAGCGTTAAAACAACTGAGACAGGCTGATTAAAATAACAGCTGTGAGTTCTGAGGACACTCATGTGAGAGAAAATCTGCTCACACAGATATGTAGAGCCAAATACTGTCAATAAGGCCTCTGCAATGTTCTGAAGACAGTTAAACTTCACTCAGGTAGTGATGTCCAGCAGGTGAAAATGCAAGCTCCATGAACACGCACAGCTATGGATTCCAGCTGTGTTCGTAGTTCTGCAAACTTTGACCCCCACAAAGTGGGGCTGCATTTCGATGTCGCATTAACTCAACAAGTTAATGCGAGACAAATCCAGCTGCTTATTAAAGCTTTCTGGTTTGATCAGTCTCGAGTCTACGGATGTATCCATGTATTTCCGTGGTACTGATGCTGCACTGAGCGGACAGCTCCTGAAGCATTTGAAGTGTCGGAATGTGGAAATTTCAACATCGCTCGAAAAAACTGCCAGCTAGCAACGTCACTCTCACCGGTAGGCTAAGTTATTTTTAGCCAATTACAAGTTGAATCTGGTAGTTGGGGTTGTTAGCTAAGATACTGTCATTAAGAAACGGCACAACTAATGTGTCTATGTGAGCTAATTTGCGATGTGCACCGCTGGCCATTTATTTTTTAATGCCCTCTCAGATTAATTCACTGCGTGTCGTGCCCAGGGCTGGACTGGGACAAAAAATGATTCAGACAATTATTTATTAAAGGTAGACATTTTTAAATGAGAATAAGAAAGAAAAGTATTTCTTTGTGCCCCCCTCTCCCTGTTAATGCCCTACCTGCCCCCCTGGCAAAATTTTGCTAGACTCGCCCCTGCACAGTTACCAGCTGTCAGCTACGTAGAAAAGGATCCTGGTGTTATTTGTCTCTCAGAAACAGCTCATAACTTCCCTTCAACTCATTCACGTCACCTAAAAGGTAAACCTGTTTCTCCATCACCTGTTCAGCTCTGATGATTCAGTAAGGACATCTCCTGGTTTCATCTGCATGTTTCCCTCTCACCACATGTCCAAACCGATATCATGACCAGCAGCTTTTACAGCTGTGGCTCCAGCAAACATCAGCTGATACTAGAAATTAATATTAAATAAATTCTAACAACAGCTGATCAAGCTTAAACGTGCTGCTGTTGTTTAACGCGACATCCGCTGGTTTCCTCTTTCTGGCGCAAAGTGAGCCTTAAACAAACAAGAGAGAAAAGCTGATCAGCTGGTCATTGATCAGTCTCATGACTGAAGTAGAAACAGGAGAGAGAGGGGAGAGAATGAGAGGAGAAGAGGTAGCTGTGCAGCAAAGACACAGAATAACTTCAGCTTTGGGTCTTTTTTCCATTGTAGCTGAAGTCCGGGACGAACTGTTCCTTCTCAGCTCAATACGAAACGTGTAATATTTTCTCTGAATACGAGACGATTCCGTTTTTTATGGGACGGTTGGAAACTCTAATAACTAACCTTATAAATAAAATAAAGTTGACTATCAGTAACATCATAGTGTGACAGGTTGAAGGACTACTGTTGAAGGTCTACTGCATATAAAACTGTTCACTTAATACTAATTCATATCAGTTGATATAAGGACAAAAATAATGTAAATATGGTAAGAAAATGGTTAAGAGTTCATTATTTTTCATGTTATATTAATGGCTTTCATGTTACTTAAGAGAACTGCAATCTATACATCAGTGATCGGCTAGTAAGCATTTTTTGGGATCGATTAGTAGTGTCTCTATCCTCCACTAGGGGGCTTTCGCGTGTTCTCCTCACTGCAATAAACTACTGCATGAGAGACGCAAGTCAAAATCGCTCTCGTGATTCTTTTCCCCCTGTTTTCAGGTAAAAGTGTTTAAAAGTTGATATATTTCCAATGTGTACACTGTTAAGATATTTAAGAGGTAATCCTTAGTTGTTTTGTAAGCTTTAGAAGCATTATATTACAGTTTTGTGCACATATACTTTGGCTTTGAGCCTCGGTTTTGTACTGTGTAATGGCCAGTAAGATAACGGCAGGAGCTAAAAACGCCGCTATTGTCAGCGACTTTGTCAGGAAACCTGCTCAAGTATATGTATAGTAAGCACTTTAGTATTTCGGTTTATTATTTAGTGTTTTCTTCCACCATGTGACATTAAGCAGTACAGAATGTGAAATGTTTCTGTTCATTTTGACTGCAATAAATGATTGCATGAGAGACGCAAGTCATAATCACTCTCGTGATTCTTTTCCCCCTGTTTTCAGGGGTGTAACAATAGCACCCACCCAGCTGTATAGAAACTCCATCATGCTAGCTAGTACACAGTACGAGTTATTGTAACTGACTGTAAAAACTCAGCACAACGAAAATAAACTCCACCTAAACTTGGTTTATATCTGACCCAGATAGACTGCAGCTCATAACTACCTGAAGTTCAGTTCACCGCCTCGGGTCTCTGCTCCTCCTGCCTCCACTTTCCCTCATCTACCTGCTGGCCTCTGTGGAAGCTACGCCACAGCCACCACCAAACAACTGAGTTATTTTTACACATCGGCCAGCATCTGGCCAATCCACTACCTCTCATTGTTTATACCGTTACAACTTGTGCATAATTTTTAGAAATGTACAATTTCTATTAGCATTTTAAGTTATGAAAATGATTCGTTAAACATGTTTGTGGATTTTACAGTAAAAAATATAACTTTTTTCTACTCGGATTTTGAATTTTTTGTCTGTATTTAGATCAGTTGTGCTAATATAGTATGCTAAAATGAAAAAATAACTCAAATTTCAGATATTTGAGGTTGTGCTACCAAACAATTCAAGATAAAGTTTTTAAAGGTGAAATATAAAGGTAAAATCAAAAGTAGTCAAAAACGGCCAATTATACCCTGGACCCCAGAGGGTTAAAAGAAGGAGCCCCTGTCCTTTATAATAGTTAGATCATATGAAATACATAAAAGATTTTGACAAATGACCCAACACCTGTAACAACATCCACCTGAGATACACAGACTGGTGTTACTGCACAGCAGTGTCTGTCTCTGCATGTACATGATGTTTCTGTCTGTGAGATTGTGAGTTGGAAACTTGAACATTGTTGTTTCCACATGTGTGGGCATCATGGGATCATCATGGGGTTAGCACTGGTGCCTCACAGGAGGGAGCGTGGGTTTGACTTTGTTCATGAATTTGCAGAAGTGTTGATTTTTTTTTCCATTATATTTAGATTTAAAATCTTTTTCCAAAGAAATAAAGTTTCAGTTTTAATGTTGTTTAAACATCTTTCAGAATCAACATCTTTGTAACCTGTTTAAGTTATTTTGTACTTGTGGGATAGTTTCTTATCTGTTCTGTTGTCTATAAGACCCACAAACATTTTTAGAGAGCAGCAAACATACAGATTTTAAGCTTTGGGTCTTTTCTTTCTTCCTTCTTGCTCAGGCAGCAGTTAAAGCTAGAAATCTTTGCATGACAGCAGCAGAGAGGATGTGGTGTCTTAGAGCTGCACCACAGCCTGAACATAAATGCACAAAACATCAGATTATTTTTCTTATTTCTGACTTTCAGACACTGGTAACAGAGGCTCACTGACCTTGGTGTGTCGTGCAGATCAGCACTGCAGTCAGAACTAAAAGAAAGCAGCAGGTTAGTCTGAGGTTTCACACTCATGAAGACGACAGTGACACCAACATTTTCCACTTCACTTCTCTCAGTGTGGGAGTGTCTGCTCTTAGTGTCAGCCTACTCTATGAGCTCCACACGGGCCTCAAAGGCCAAGCAATTCAAAATCTTGACCAAAGCAAGACACCACTCATATAGCTGGACCCAGGCTCGCCCCACTTATGCTCAGCAGTGCTTCCCTCTGACAGCAGCTCCTCTGTTACTGAATGAAGGGAGCTCTGAGCTCAGATTGTGGAAGAAGATATTAAACACAATCTCTGTGAGTTATTTTTACTGTCATATTATAAAATGTGATGTTCTAGAATCATGCTATTCTTCTTAAGGCTTTAATGGACCACAGAGGAAGCTTTTCAAACTGATGACATCAGTGCTGCTGTCTACTTGTTACATTTAGCACTGTTTTATTTGAAGGCAGGAACATCTGTAAAAAGTACTCACAATATAACAATACTGTAAAATTACAAGTAAAATACTTTGATTTAACTACAATCTGAGTATGTAATCACAGACTCAGCCTGACTGCCATGAAACAGAATTCAAAACTAGGCTTGTTTGATGATCATAAAGTATTTACCTGTCAGCTTTATTCTGCCCACATGATGCCTTTAAGATGACTTTGAGAGGAATAATACAAATGACCTTTTTGTCCAAAGCATTTACAGTACAACATGCTACTGATAATAATCTTATATTTACAGAGTCTGCCACTTAAGTCAGACAGTTAAACCACCTTTAGGTTCCTAAAGATTGGAATCATGAGTCAATTTTAAGGTAGAAAGACTTTCTGCAAATAGGTTCATGACATCAGGAATAGGCACCAAATTCACCAAATTCACAGAAAAACAAAAATCAGAATAGGAACGATTAGGCCTTAACAAAGAAAATACTGAGGAAGTGAGCTACAGCTTTAAGAGCGAACCAGCTGTTATTTAGGAGTTAATGTGCAGATGTTAACACAGCAGCTGGAGGTGTTCATTAGAGGTACGGAGTGATGAGTTCACTTCAGTCTGACTGAGACACTCATCAATCTGACCAGCTGAATCAAAGATCAGCAGTGTGTTCACACATCAGGCTTAGTTTGTACTTTAGAGTCACAGAAGAAGAACAACTCTGTTCTCTGTGATAAACAATCGGGGAGCTGAACTTCAAACAGCAACATGCACTCGTTTTGTTTCTAACTACAGTCACAGCCTCATTGCGAACTGTGGCTCAATTTGAGTTTAATTCTGATTTTAGTTTTATTGTTAAATACTGTAGCCATGGAAAGTCAGTGCTGTCAGTTTATTATCTTCCATTGAGTCAAATCATCGTGTGTTCCACAGAGAGGACTTTGTTCAATGAATAACTGATAGAAAGTTTCCTTCATGAATGTTTTCATGTCAGGAAATGTGTCGTTAGGGTGAAAACATTATTCATCTTTAAACCTTTAGTGCTGAAACATCTCTCTCTCTCAGACCTACATGAACACCATCACTCAACTTTATTCACTTCTAATGGAAAGAACCCAGGCAGAGAAAAACAGACCACGAAAACAGAAACAGTGATGATTTTCATTTTATTTTTTTGATTTACAGGATTGGAATCAATTAAAAGAAGGGCACACTAATATTAGCATACCTAATATTTATATATTTAAAAGAAATATTTAAAGAAGTACATTAAAACTTGAACCCCTCTCCCCCAGACCCTTGTTTGGATAAGGGGAAGAAGATACTGACTGGTTTCACTAGCTGGGCCCACGTCCTCATTTTAGGTTTGACAGCATTTTAGTAGGTAAAGGTGAATGCTTGGACATGAATTGAGCTACGGTTTGGGAAGGCCTCGAAGGGGACTGGCAACGGCTCCCGGGCCTGACAGATCCCCATGTACTAAATAGGAGTGAAGAAGTTAAAGAATTGAGAACAAGGAGGGAGGGAGGGGCACATAAACGAGAATGAACAGCTTGCAGAACTGGGGGGAACCTATATAGATGACAACTGGAAGGAGCCTGTTTGGAGGCGTGGTCTTGTTCCTGAAATTCCGATACATAATCTCCAATATTTTTAAATCAGGATGCACTTATTCTAATCTCTCCATTATCCATGGCAATGTGTACAGACACAGCCTATTTTTACAGTTTTTATTTGGTTTTCTTCATAAGCAGGAAAACCAGCAGACTGCAGCCCACGGCCTCTCTGTGCGAGGATCTAAACGTATTCTACGCTAGATTCGACACAGCGAACACCACGAGACCGGACAGTGACGAGACCGCGGCTGACGCCAGTGTGCACACTGTGTCTGAGGAGGATGTGAGGAAGTGCTTCAGGAAGGTGAACGCACGCAAAGCTACTGATCCGGACGGGATTCCCGGCCGTGTCCTCAAGTCATGCACGGCTCAGCTGGCTGGAGTGTTTACACACATCTTCAACCTTTCCCTCTCTCTGTCTGTAGTCCCAGCCTGCTTCAAATCGGCCACCATCGTCCCTGTACCCAAATCCTCCACCATCTCATCACTGAAAGACTGGCGACCGGAAGACCTGACCCCCATCGTGAGCAAATGCTTTGAGAGGCTGGTCAAGGACTTTATCTGCTCTGCACTACCCGACAAACTGGACCCTCTAAAATTTGCATACTGCCACAAAAGTTCGACTGATGATGCCATAGCCCTGACACTACATACTGCCCTCTCACACCTGGAGAAGAGAGACACGTATGTGAGAATGTTGTTTGTAGATTACAGCTCAGCATTCAATACCATCGTTCCCTTGAAGCTGGACAGGAAACTGATCTAGGACTGAGCAGCTCTCTCTGCAGCTGGACGCTTGACTTCCTGTCTGACAGACGCCAAGTGGTCAGGCTGGGCAGCATCACCTCATCCCCCATCACACTGAACACTGGTGCTCCACAGGGGTGTGTACTGAGCCCTCTCCTGTACTCACCCTACCACTAGCAGCCACTACATGCTGCTGGTGTGTCTATTCAGAGAGACCTTATCATTGTAATGTGCTGGCGCCGGCAACTACTGATCCCCGCACATGTATGTACAGGCAGAGTAGAGCTGTGGAGACCTGGCTTGTATGGTCTTATGTTGCAAACAACGAATACAGTTCTGTTTGATTTAACTGACTGGCTTCGAGTTATCTGGCTAACCACCACACCACATGCCCACTGGACCTGCTAGCCGCTCCTTCCTCGCCAAACTGCTGTTACAATATGTATATTTATATATTTGGTATACATATTAGTAATGTGCATAGAGACTTATATTTGTACATATATTTATTCTTATAATTCTCACATTGTTGTTCTTATTTTTGGCTTGTATCTTATGTTTCTTGTATTTTCTGTATTTATCTTCTGTTGCTTGTGAATCTTGCACACAAGAATTTCACTGACATGTGCTGTACCAGTGTACCAGTAATGTGACGTGACAATAAAAGTGATTTGATTTGATTTGATTTGGTACGTCCAAACTCATTTTGAGACAGTCAACACAAAGTGGTGAATTGAATTATTCAGATGGATCCCTAATTAGGATATAATTGACATAGATTTGATTACTTTATTGAATTTATTTATATTTTTAATTTATATCACATTTATATTTGTTATTGTATTCATTTATTTATTTGCTTCAGTTATTTAATTTTGCCCTAACACACACTTTATTGCATCGATATCATGAAAATGCTGTCTTTCCTCAGGTGAGGATGACCAGGTAGTTGTAAAAATCTGGATTTATGACTGATGCCCATCAGAAAAACAAACACTTTAGATAGAATTCTCCTTGTGCAGACATTAGAGGGATCCACCAGGAATGCTGATTCAAATTTCGAGAGCATTCTCATTCCCAATGCGTAATGTACCGACGGTTTGTCCGTTTCATATCTGCTGATTAGGTTAAGTCCCAAATTAGAGATCAGCGGGTATGAAATCACTGCCTACTGACCAATGAGTCTCCAGCATTCCTGGAGGATTCCTCTGACCTGTGCACGTTTCACTAGTCTGTTTCCACAGTGAGCATCAGTAATAAATACAGACTTTTTTTTTTTTTTTTTTTTTTTTTAATATTATTAAATACCCAATAATAGCTGAACCGCACTCTTCAGCTATTATTGCGGGCAAAAGAAACACAGATTCACTAAAATAGAAACAATTTATCCTAAAATGTAAATGCTATGAAGAGAAAGTCGCATAAATGATTCTGTCTTCAGTACTCGTGTTCATATTCGAAAAGTGTTTATAGGACTGAAAGCAAAACTACATTTGTGACAGTCTAATATCATCGCTATAAAGGTTAATCATAAGCTCGTGTATAATGTTAAGCTGGGTGAAATTCTGCACCGATCTATAGCCAAATAATTATTACCAGGGAGATAAAGTGTTATAAATGACTGCAAAGATTAAGGTACACACAAATATAGCTGGTGTAAATATAATCTCATCCTTTGTTCAGGTGCAGGTATATAAATACGCAACTAACACAGTGCCTCCAAGTGGCCAAAAAAGTTAATATTGCAGTTCAAGTCTATGTGAATCGGCCGAGGCCTTTGCAGAGAACTAAAACAACATGTCATAAACACACAAGAACTGTTGGACTTATAAGTGGAATCGATTTATTTAGCAAGGAGTAGCTGTAAGAGTGTTGGTTTTTTGTGTTCTGGTAAAGCAATGTTGCAGTAAGACCAACATTAAATTTTGCTGACACAAAGACAGCAGGTGAAGTGAGTGCCCTGTTTGTCAAAGGTAACAGACACCATGTGATTAATGTCCTGTTTTTGAGTCCGCCCCAGGGCAACTGTATTGTGCTTTCTTCCTGCTTTTGTCTCTCATGCAAAACTTTTGGTTCACAGTAGCTGCAACAGGGAGCTCATTGCAGTCCCACCCTGTGGTAAATAATCATGAATTATTAAGTCTGAAGGCTATGCTTGTTTTTGTCACTCATTTTCCATAAAAAAAAAAAAAAAAAAAAATACAGACTTTTAGATGCAGCTGTATTCTTTTGGCTGGAAACAATTTTACAACAATTTTCTTGTTTCATGAACATTTATATAAATCGGGACACCTGTTTGCACTTGTGGGCTTTACAACAACAGCAAGTGGACTAAGCCTACATTTGATTCTTACTTGCTCCCAGAGCATAGAGCAGAATACTTAATTATAACCTTTCAGTTTCTCCCATGTATTAAAGACAGACTTATGATACTAATACATTTGTTAACTCACACACTTGGCATAGTCTTTTCTTCCTGCCTTCAAAAAGGTTGAACTTTTATTGATGTAGCAGCTCCTTTCCAGTCTTACTGTTCAATACATGTAAAACATGCCCATCCCACCCCTTACATATGAATGTGCTCATCCTGATTGACAATGTTAGCGTAAATCAATGCAAAGATACCCTGGGTATGTTGAACTCGCTTCATAGCACAGGGCCCAGATTCAGGACCTAGATCATATTCCTTGGAACAGCAGCAGAAGACTCACAGTTAAGCTGGAAAAACCTTTCAAACAGACTGCAGTTCGGCTGGAGGCTGGTATGAAACCTGGGTCTTCTTATTATTTTCTGTAGATCAAGATACCACCACCAACAACAACAACAAGCAAGGCAAGAACTAACAGACCGACAATCAGTCCAACAGACCCTCCTGGCTGACCTGCAGGTGAGAAACAGGTGTGAGGTGTCAGCTGTCAGGTAGGTGATGAGTGAAGAACAGAACAGAATCCATTTCCTCTTCAAACTGCTGTCAGACATTATCTACTGCACTCTGATCACATCACTCAGACCAGCTGCTTTCTACAAAGTCTCATCAACAACATCTTTAGAAACAAACATCAACAACCAGGAAGCAGCTTCACCTCTGATCACACACACACTCAACTCTACTCACTCAGCTGGAGGAACAACATGAAGGTAGGTGCTGTTGATGAACTCGAAACTGGGTCTCTCTTGGTTTGGTTTTCCCTGAGCAATGTGACACTTGTATGTTCCAGTGTCAGTAGTCGTCACATTCTTCAGAATCAAAGACACGTCTCCATCCTTCATCTGTCTGTCCTGCAGATCCACCTGGTTCTTAAAAGATGGATGCTGGCTGTCTGGAACAAAGTGACCATCTCTGTAGTAAAGGACATAATCTGGCTTCAGTTCAGCTCTGCTCCACTTTACAGCTGTGATGTTGTTGTTTGGAGCTCGACATGTCAGAGTGACGTTCTGTCCAGACTCAGCTGTGATGTTTTTCGGGCCTGAAAGAGGAAACAACACAGAGCAGAGAGGTTAAAGGTCAAAGTACAACTGCTCACTTCTGCAGTAGCCAATCAGAGTGAGGGTCATTTGTGTATAACCTCATTTTTCACTGACATGCTGCCTTTTCTGTAGCTACAGCTGTTTGTATACACTGAACAAAAAGCTTTGTAGCTGTATACTGACTCCTGACACTACAACACATCACACTGACACACACATATAAAGCATCAGTGTCTGCTTATATGTTTCTGTTTGGACAGTAGGGAGAGGGAGGGAAGTACACTCCTTCATTACTCTGTCAGGCAGGTGATGAATGAAGAACAGCACAGAATCTATGTACCTGCACAGAGAATCTCAGCTGTTCAGCTCAATTTGTGGATGAAATAAGAAGTAAAGTCAGAGTGATCAGCTTACCAGTGACTGTGATATTAACCAGGTTACTGATGACACCGTTACTGGACTCACACCAGTAAACTCCGGTGTCGTGAGGCACCAGCGTACTGATCGAACACGATTGACCATGTAGCTTTCCCCACCCATCTCCACACTTAGTCCTCTGTCGTTTGCTTGTGTTTCTCCTCAGAGTCTGATCAGAAAAGCTTTCGTCCTCACAGTTTAGATCCACCAAATCTCCTTCAGAAAATTTAGAGCTGTTGGGACTCACAGTCAGACGAGCTGTGAGGAAGAAGAGAGGTCAGATATTACTCACTACTAAACTACTGGAATAACTCCGCCCCCTGGTGGCCTGATTGAATACTGAAAAAATAATTTTCTACCAGGTTGATGTTATAAAGCTGTGGAAACAGGACTGAGGTTTCTGGCGTTTGCAGGCTATTTGCAAGTAGCACAGAGAAGAGCAAACATCTGAAGAGGCACAAGCTCCAACATTTTAGTAATATGAAGAACAACTTTGTTGCTTGACCAGCACGTTTTGGCCTTCATAGGTTTAAGGTTTAAAAACATTTTTAGGATTATTTGGTTCAGTGGAAATTACTGCTGCTGACAGTGAAAAAATCTGCAGACCTCATAGTTTTCAGAGGATGAGCATTTGTTCCAGGGTCCATTTTCTGCCAGCTGTTCATTTCTGTGTATGCACAGGATTCTCTCCCTCCCCTCTGCTTTGACTGGTGGGTGAGAGGAAGCGGGCAAATTCTACAAATGTCATTTAAAGATTTAACGACTCACTACATGTTAGTTCATGTTAGCTAGATAACACACACGCCTTAAAGACATAAAGACCTGGATGACCTCTAATTTTCTGCTTCTAAATGAAGATAAAATTCAGGTTATTGTACTCGGCCCTGAAAATCTTAGTAATATCGTATCTAACCAGATTCTTACTCTGGCATTACCTTGGCCTCCAGTAACACTGGGAGGAACTGGAGCTGGAGGCTGCATGCCCCGTTGGAAGGCTTTAATTCATTTTATTTGTGTTTGTTTAACAGGAAAAAAATAATCACAATAAAAGTGAGACTAGTGAGGAACATAAGTATTTGAACTCCCTGCAATTTTGCAAGTTCTCCCAGTTAGAAATCATGGAGTAGATGCATTCCCACTGTGATAGACAGCATTTAAGAAACAATTCAGGAAATCACATGTATGATTTTTAAAGAATGTATTTGTGTAGCACTGCTGCAATACAAATATAGCAGCAGTGCTACACAAATGCTATAAATCACTACGTCAGCAGTACCTGTCCTTTTGGTCATCCTGAAATTATTTTTCATGATTTTAAGGATCCAAAAAACTACTTTGGCTTTACTGAAGCTGTCGCATTTCCCCCTTAGAGGCTTATATTTTCCTGCTTTACCGTCTAAAACTAAATCAGGGAAATGTTTACGCTCTGTCAAATATGCACTGAGATGAACTACCAGGAGGGGCACTGTAACCATAGAAACAAACACAGAGCTCTGACGTGGTTGTCGATCACTCCTAAATTTACTTAAGCCTTAGAAAAGTAAAGTAGCCTTACAAAGTAGTTAAAAAAGTGGAGGTACAGCATTTGGACAGACAGAGTGATTAATTTTCTTTGCAAAAACAAGAATCTTCAGGGTGTACATCAGATGTCTTAAATGAGGAAGACTTTAATGCTTTACATTAAGGAGGAGGAGAAATTGATGTTTTCTAAAAAATATGAAGTGAAATATTTCTCTTGTCAGTGATGAAGTAGGTGGTGGCCGGCCCTTAGTCCACGGCTGGGCACAACCTGAAAAGGTTACATGGGCCCACCACCCACAGTAGGTGCCGTAGGGTTTGGGTGCAATGTGTGCTGGGCGGCAGCCAAGGGGCGAGGACCCTGGTGGACCAACCCCTCGCTACAGAGACTAGTGACTGGGACAAGGCATGTCACATCTCTGGTGGGGAAGGAGCCTGAGCTAGTGCGTAGGGGGGCACGGGGGTGCTGAGAGGCAGTGCTTCGTTTAACATCTCTGAGCTTTCCAAATCAGAACTATCTCTACTGAATTTTGGCTCCGTCTGAACAGTTCTTTGAATTTTGTGGCTTTTTCGCTCATCATTTTTAACCAATCCTGTGTAGGGATTCAGAGTACCGTATGAAACAGAGCTGCTGATGAACTCGTCTGTGTTAGTGCTGTCGTCTGTAATCTGATGGAGACTCTGCAGTATAATTTACAGAAGGCAGTACTTCTATTTCCCAGGGCCAAAGGTTATAACTCTTTTAATTAGATTTAAAGGCTGATGTTGATCTTCCTCTTTCACAGAGGGATAGTGAGTCTGTGTAAGTGGATTTCTCATCCTGATGTCTGCCTGCTGACGTGTCTCTTGCAGGCTTCTGTGCAGCTTGGAGGTGACGATTAGACTCAGAACTGCCCAATCAGATGCAGTCAATGTGATCCTTGTCACTAATGGCCCAAAAACTTCACTGGCTTTTAGCTGGTAAAAACAGAGCTCACTAGCTCTGTGATTAAATGCATAACCCCAGACTGTGGAGGAATTTCATTGCTCCTCCAGAGTTTCTTCATCAGGTCTCTGCACTCTACATATACGCATCTGCCACCTCTTGGGTGTCACTGCAGACGCTCTGTAGCATCTGACGGCTGTCTGACTGAACATGAAGAGGTTATAAGATCTCATGGTCATATTGATGGAAAAAAACTTTCAGGCTATTTTATTGTGTCTGTGAAGGTTCTCAGTCATCCAGGTCATCGTAGTCAAAGAAGCTTGCAAAGAAAAGCGTCTGGACTTCTTTGAGTTGCTTGAAGACGTTTCACCTCTCATCCGAGAAGCTTCTTCAGTTCTAAGGTCAAATGGCCGAGAGTCCCAGATTTAAACCCAGTGGGAGTATCCCCCCCAAAGAGGGACAAAGGACCCCCTGATGATCCTCTACCTAATCACGTGAGCCAAGGTGTGAAAGCGGGTGTGGGACCTAATCAGCCAGGGTTTCGGGTGAGCCCATTGTGAAACCTGGCCCCACCTTGTCATGTGAATTCCTGAGGTCAGATGGCCCAGGATGTGAGTGGGCGTTAAGGCGTCTGGGGAGGGAACTCAAAACTGGATTATAGATGGCAGACAGTTGGTGTCGTAAACCACCGCCTCTGTTCAAAGATGGTCTCTCACAGTGGACGTAAATGGCTTCTTTCACTCCTCTTTCAAACCATCTGTCCTCTCTGTCCAAAATGTGAACGTTGGCATCCTCAAAAGAGTGACCTTTGACCTTTAGATGCAGATGGACTGCTGAGTCTTGTCCTGTGGAGGTGGCTCTTCTATGTTGTGCCATGCGCTTGTGAAGTGGCTGTTTGGTCTCTCCAATGTAGAGGTCTGGGCATTCCTCGCTGCACTGTACCGCATACACCACGTTGTTCAGTCTGTGTTTTGGAGTTTTGTCTTTCGGGTGAACCAGTTTCTGTCTGAGTGTGTTGCTGGGTCTGAAGTACACTGGGATGTCGTGCTTGGAGAAAACTCTCCCGAGTTTCTCTGATACACCGGCTACATAGGGGATGACAATGTTGTTGCGTCTGTCTTTCTTATCCTCCCTCGCTGGTGTCTGATCTTCTTTTCTGTGCATCTTTGCACATTTTATTGCGCTGTTCATTTGGGCTCTATCCGCACCTCTAACCCGTAACACCTCAGGGCAATAAATCTGGCCATGTTTCTAATCGGCCATATCGAATTGGTAAATGTTAGGGGTAGGGCCACCTCAGGGAGGAGCCCCACCTCATATCTCAAACCGTCAGCTAAGGGTTTTGGGCATTAGCTGAAATTCAGGCAGTCGAGAGCTTCTGGCTTCTCACCATTGGCTGACTTTGGGAGAGGAGGAGGAGGAGCTGTTTTACAGGGATCAGGTTAAAGTCAGCCTCATTCTCACTGATCAAAGCGAGAGCCTGCCTGAAATTTCTTTACTGATTATACGTTTCCTGGTTTATTAACAGTTTGGTGAATCCCTATGCTGAGATTTTGAACTGTCAGTCTAAAAGCCTCTCAGTGCAGACTGGTTGTTGTGTGGAGAAGCACCTGACTCTCTCAGAGAGTCTTGCTCCAGTATGTCTGCCTCATGTGGAGCTGAAGCATTTATAAGTCTCACTTTTATTGTTTATTGTGTGTTAAACAAATGCAAATACAATGAATTAAAGTCAACGGGCATGCAGCTTCCAGCTCCCGTCGTCACCGCCCTCTAATGTCACAAAGGCACCAGTTTAATTAGAAATAACCTTTTTATTATCCTTTTCTAATACACACACACACACACACACACACACACACACAACTTCTGTCTTAAAAAGTTTACATTTTCACTCTTACATGTCATTCATCCCCCACAGTGTTTCCCTCACCCCCAGCTGCAGATGGCCGTCCCTCCCTGAGCCTGGTTCTGTTGCAGGTTTCTTAATGTTATAAAGGAGTTTTCTTTCCCCACTGTCACCAGTGTTTACTCATAGATGATTGTGTGATTGTGGGGAATTTCCCCTGAAAGCTATGGAGCCGTTATCCTGCTTTTCTGATGAAACGAGAGGAGTGACATCTTTGAGCTGCATCAAGGCTGGAGCAGCGCTGCACTGTTAAAGTGTCATTATATTCATACAGTCCTTTTGTTGCCTTGAAATTTGTGAGTTTCAAAGTTTGACAGAAGAAAGTTACTGACCTCCGTATCCTGTGCAGCTCAGCAGTAAAGTGGGAACTGAAAGGAGGCAACAGTCACATTATTTTGATTTTTCACACTTGGAAAAAGCAGAAGTTGTAAACTTTCGCAACACCACCACCCGCTCTTTTCTCTTCACTCTTTCTCTGTGAGACTGTTGTTGATCTACTTCAGATCATCAATCCCATCCTAAAATGTTTCAACTCTTAATGTTCACCTGGTCTTCGGGGACCCATTTATGGCCAGGGTTCGTTTCATCCACTTGCTATTTTTTATATCTATCGATGTGTGCATCTAGGTCCTGCTCTCATGAGGTTTTCCACTTGAGAAAGCCAGAAATAGGCCACAAAAGAAAAAGAAGGTGGATGTTAACTCTTTGTCACTACCTGGTGAAGATTAACAGGTCAAAGTCTTTTAAAACTGGAAACATTGCTGCCACAAAAAGAGTCTCAGGGTGGAGGAAGTGTTTGAACTTTCTTCTCCCCAAGACTACTCGACAGGGAAACATTTATGCATTTATGCATTCGTTTATTTAATTTACAGCCTCCATTCAGTGGAGATGCAGTTCTGTGTTTTTTCATCATGAAGATGACTTTAAAGAAAATCATGTTTTGAAAGCTCCTGAACAAAAATTCTTTTATTTTAGACAAAGTTTAGACAGAAAAAAGTCAGAACATCACTGAGTAATTTTGGAAATACTGCTGGTACTGAAGCTTCAGACCAGTTTGGCTGGAGAAGACAACAGAACTGCAGTCATGTTTTCTGGTGAAATGTTTAAGGTAATTATTACGTCTTGTACATACAGATGAAGAACATATCGTACTTACAGATTGGAATTCTGTGTTGTAAGATTTATGAGTTTCATGCTTTCATAGTGGCACTTGAGAGCTTGACATTTTCTCACACTGTAAAAAGTTTGAGAAACACTGATAAGTGTATGTGTGCTTTTGGGAACCATATAAAGCTGCAGTACAGAATCTTTGGAACAAGCTTAAAACATTTTTAGAATATAAACAGAGCGCTCTGCTTCTCTTTACAGCTCCTCACTCCACCAGGGCTCCGTTTGGCACTTTTTGATAGTGAGCAAATGTGATGTACGTACTGCAGCAGTCATACAGACAACTAGATGGTCCAAAAGTTGGCCTACCTATTACTGGCTGAGGTTTTAGCAGAGTTGTGGCTGAACCACATAAAATATATCATTAATTTTAATCTCCCCAATCAATGATAATGTTATGTTGGAATGTTGGTAAAGAGGGTCAAAAATGTTTCAACCCAGTTTGTTTTGCAGATTCTGTATAGCAGCTTTAATAAGTAAAATTAGTTTTTTTCTCTTTTTAAGTTTAACTGTTTTGCATGTCACTATTTCTGTTCTTCCTGACCTTGTACTTGCTCCTCACGTTCTCCTCTTTCCCCTCTCTCACTCTTCGGACTGACAATCATACAAATAGGTTGAATTCAATTAGATGAAAAAATGACATTAATATTAAAAAAATATACTATTTAGATGACTAATGAAAAAGTCCTCTCTCAGTGTACTTTCAAGCAAAAGGCAAATAACCAAACCACATGTACATCTAATAAAAGATATAAACATTGAAACACTGATCCAACATTATTCTTGATTGACGGATCATTTACACTTTTATCTGAATGTGGTCTTGTTTTTTAAAGGCATTAAGGATTTATGCTGTACAATCATTCCACCCTGAAAAAACTGCAGTTCACAGAAATCATTAAAAGCCCCAAATTACCATGATGTTCATGCCCATCGTGATTATGTTGAAACTATGATGAGTGTACAGGAAGCATGAGGGAAGTGAAAGAGCTGAGTTCATCATTGGATGTCTGCTGCAGCCTGAGCTCATTGCATCATAACTAAGGGAAGGTTCACAGATGATCCAGCTCATCCTTGGCAGATTGGTGTCTGTGTGAGTGAGCCTGGCTGCAGGACTGTGAAAGATTAAAAAAAAGTGTCTCTGGATCATCATTATGCATGATTTTGAATAAGATAAATTATATTAAGTACCACAGTCTGTTCTCTAAAACCTAAAAGAGGAATTATGGATTGGATCAAGTGGTCCCTAAATGCAATTGACACCCTTTTCTCAACGAGAAGTTTGGGCTCGGGTGAGCCTGAGCGCTGAAGATATCTACCTATTTGGAACCATGATAACAGGTTTCTTGCTGATCGGAGCTGGCTTGGCCCTTATTGGAGAATTAAGGAAGCAGAACCAGCTGTTCAAACCCGCACAAGGCTGCCCGCTGGGATTGAAATGATGGGACGAGGCGTGAGTTTCTCAAAATGGGCTCATTGAGTGCAGCACGGACAAGATCTTGGCGAAGCTTACGGCTGCAGTGAACACTCAGAATAAGACCTCTGAGTGCAGACTGGATTATTTCTGGAGGGGCTCGCTCGGAATAACACCTCTGAGCGCAAATTGGATCACATCTGGGGAAGCACACCGCGGTCGTGAGTTCTCGGAATCGGCTCTTTGAGCAAAAAGAACGACAACATCATGGAACATGTCTGTGAAGGTTCTCAGTCATCCAGGTCATCGTAGTCAAAGGAGCTTGGAAAGAAAAGCGTCTGGACTTCTTTAAGTTGCTTGAAGACGTTTCACCTCTCATCCGAGAAGCTTCAAATGGCCGAGAGTCCCAGATTTAAACCCAGTGGGAGTATCCCGCCAAAGAGGGACAAAAGGACCCCCTGATGAAAAATCTAATCGCCTGAGCCAAGGTGTGAAAGTGTGTGTCACAATCAGCCAGGGTTTCGGGTGAGCTCATTGTGAAACCTGGCCCCACCTTATCATGTGAATTCCTGAGGTCAGTCTATGTCCACTGTGAGCGACCATCTTTGAACAGAGGCAGTCTTTTATGACACCAACTGTCTGCCATCTATAATCCAGTTTTGAGATCCCTTCCCAGACGCCTTAACGCCCACTCACATCCTGGGCCATCTGACCTGGCATCACACCTTCAGACTGAGCAGGATCAACACCCAGAAGACTAAGAAGCACTAAGAGCACGGGTGTCAAACTCGAGGGTCGGTGTCCCGAAACTTTTCCATGTTTCCCTGCTGCAACATAACTGAATAAAATTAGTAGGTTATCAGTAAAACTCTATAGCACGTGACTGCATGCTGAGGTGCCAAATCAGCCTGTTGATTCATGTTACAACAGCACATGAGTGAATGAACATGGTGCAATAAAAGTATTTTAGAGGTACATTTTTTTCAAACACTAACATTTATTTAACTTGGGTAGGGTAAGGGGCTCCACCTCTGCATGCAGTCAAGTTCTGTGCATGGCCTCTGCACCTGTCATTCCTGCACCCTAATATCTAGGATTGATATTAGATTGTTGATATTAACAATCTAATATTAACAATCTAACAATAACAATTGTTTTGTTATTGTTTTCAGTTCTGCTTCCTCCTGTCTCCTTGTATGTGATTTGTGATATGATATATGTAAAGAAAAAGTAGCAAAGAAACAAAAACATAACACATGGACACTTTTGGCCACGAACAAGCTGAAGGGATGGTGATTTTTTTTTTTTAACAAACCCAGAGTGTTAAAAAACACTTAGAACCAAATTTATTTATCAGCAGCATCAATAGTTACAAATACACAATTTAGTTTTTGCTCTCAAAGTCAATTTAACTGAAGTGACGTGTTTCCGGTTAGTGTGGAGGTCGCAATATGGCGCTCCCCCTGTGGCTGCAGCCAGGTGCCCTGAGCTCAGTCGGGTCACTTAGCATGCAGACAAATGGAGGAGTGTTTGAGACGTGCAGATAAACAGTCACAGCTTTGTGTCGGCCTCTGAGGGCTCAGGGCCGTCCTGTTGCCATGTTATCAAGTGCATGACTGCTCTCTGCACACACTTTGAGTCCTTATTCACATTTTCTATAAGTCCTCATCTCTGTGGACCTGAGGGATTACCCACAGTTCATAGTGCTGTGATGGTCAAATCAATAAGAACAAGGATGGAAATGAATAAATAACCAAACCAAAACTTAAGAGGAATGTAGCTCATCAAAAATGCTTCATGATAAAGTTTTTACAATGATGAATATTTTGATTGCCTGACAACAAACAAAATCAAACAGTAAATGTCAGATCACATGACGAGGTCTGAGGGACCACGACAGTTTACATCACAGCATAGGTGACAAAGTGCTTCCTGTGGCCTGTTTATCTTCAGTTCTTTGAATTTATTAGGGCATTAATTTCATTAATTAGAATTAATTTCAGTATATTAAACATTAGCAGAAGGATGTTATGTGTATTTCTTGCACTTGCACAAACAAACAGCAGCTCTTCTTTTTTTTTTGCCACTCAATCTAGAACAGAATTTAGATCAATAAATTCCCATGATTATTATGATTCTATTTTATTTTATAGGAAATGCAGTTTAACATGTTTCCAATACTGAGGATGGAAACATCAGACTTTCTGTCATTTTTGTTTTGTTTTGTTGGGGTTAAAACGATGCCACCTTAAAATGAAACTGAAAAATAATATTGCAATTGAAATAAATATATTGATCATGAAAAAAGATTAATTGACACTGTAAATATTGACATTAAAACAGAAAAAAAGTTTTCATGCTTACATCTTTTTTTTTGCTTACAGTTTTTTTTTTCTGTTTCAATTTGCTGGCAATGTTTTGGTGTCTGGGGGCACAAATATTACATCTTTTGAATCTGTGATGACATGTGACATGATGATGAAGTTCACATGATGTAGCTTCTCTGCCAACAACACAAATTAAAGAATAAATAATTTATACCAAAGTAACGAGCGACTGAGACTCATTCATGAAACAACAGGATCAAATTATCCAGTAGTTTATTGTTCAAACACACAGACACTCTTCACACTGACCTTTTTTTTCTGTCCTTCATACAAACATTTGCAGCTCACAGACTCTGAAGCACAAACACACATACAAGGCCAAAAATTCAAAACAAGCAGCTATTTAACATTTGTAACACTGTGTTATTAACAAACAAACAAATAAACTCTGAGTACATCATTCAGCCGATCACCGGATCCTGAGTCGGACTTGTGATTATCTGTAATCTACAGAACTTCATACAAACTCAGATTTCCAGTTCCAGTGAAAAGTGTTCACACAAAGAGACCAGCAGTACTCAAAGGTCATGAAAGGTCAACGAAACTCAGACAGTAAAGAGTAAATCGTACTGCTGACTAGGGATGGGTACCGGTATCCGGTGCCATGACAGCACCGGTTCTGACATAAACGGTAGTAACCAGACCGAAAAACAGCGCACATTTCGGTGCTTTATTTTGGTGATTAAAAATGCCCAAGAAGCGGTCAAAGGCCTGGCTGTACTTCACAGCAAAAGATACAAACTCAGCAGCCTGCAACAAGTGCTTTAAGCTGAAACTGTGATGCTGTGCAAAGGAGGTAACACCTCAAATCTGATGAAACACCTGATGTTTTGCTTTGTCAGACACTTAAACAACTGAGTTAAATCAACACAACTTTCTCATATTCAGTAAACCTGTGCATTTTGTGTTCATAAAACACGATTGAAACATGTTCAGATGAAGTAAGTTGAGCTCTTGGAATATTTTAATCCTTCACGATTCTGTCATTTTATTGCAACACTATTTAATAACTCTTATCCAAATACTACTTGGTCACTTAAATACTACATGTTGTCTTCATATTACACACTGTTCAACAAAGTCTAGATCCCGGTTACCATAAAAATTGAATGGGTCTACAACAACTACCATCCTCCTATCTTTATCCTGGTTGCAGGAGGGCTGGGAAATAACCCTTAAGTGATGCGGGGTACACCCTGGACAGCTCACAAGTCTATCACATAAAAACAAGCAACCATTTACACTTACATTCACGGGTGATTTAGAATCATCAATTAACCTAGCTCTAATAACTGCATGACTTTTAATTGTGGCAGGAAACCAGAATACCCAGAGAAAAACCACTGCAAACTAGCCAGACTGTGGACTTGAACCGAGGATCTTCTTACTGTGGAGCAACAGCACTAACCAGCGTGCCAACAATCTAGGAAATGCAGGAAAGCTATGATTTCCTGCATTTAATGCAGAATTCTTTTGTTCTTGTCCTTGACAGGTTAATCCACAATAAATAGCAATGGCATGCATGTGGTGTGTGTGTCGTTGTCTGCCTCTTATAACTCCTGGTATTTTCCTGCAGTTTGAAATCTTATGCGGTCTTATTCCTGAATTCCATGAGTTCAGTAACTGAACACTCTGACTAGATTGTATCGTGTCATCTCAACGAGAACAAATTAAGTTGTTGAATTTCGTACAGATCTTTAAAGCCTGAGGCAATGGTATTAAATACACGTAAGATGCTTACGTAAATCCAAGTAAATAAAATCCAAGTGCAACCCGTTCAAGTGTTACGCCTGCTGTCGTTGCGTTGTGTTCTGGCGTGAAAGTAAGAGGCAGGAGACAGTACTGGGTCTTTGGCTCTTTACTGTACATCTGCAACACAGAAATATGGATGTGATCTGCGTGTGTGTCATGTGTCTGCCAGTGCACCTCTCCTCCGGCCATGCTGAAAGGAGCTGTGCCTGCAGCTTCATTAACACTGCAATAATATAATAAATCAAATACAACAAATTGTTTTAAAACATTAACTTAAGCTCTCAAAAAAAAAAAGCACAAAATAAATAATGTCACTGAAAAATCATCAAAAACAACTTATAAGAACAATAAACAAAATAATTCAAAAACAAATAAACAGTCAGATAAATACAATTCAATAACCAGGACTCAATATTCTAATGCTTATAATTCAAACAGTACACTTCAGTACAATCACATTAACAACCGCCATGCAACAGGCAATGCAACACTGTACCATAAAAACAATTAATGAAAGACTGCATCTCCAAAACATAAGAACATCTCCATACCTGCAACACAGAAATATGGATGTGATCTGCGTGTGTGTCATGTGTCTGCCAGTGCACCTCTCCTGACGAAGGAAAAAAGGGTGCACGCTGTTAAAAAAGACTGCCGCGAGTACGCTCACAAGCTGCTAGCGATCAGGCTAACTTAGCATGCTAGCATTTCAGCTGCGTTCTCGGCTAAAACTCATTAAAAACATATATTAGCGAACTCCGCCCTCCACAAAACTTACCCCGAATTAATCTCTTAATGACAAACAAAAACGCTGCGGTTCGGCTATATTTACATTGCAGCTTGGGCTCTGAACAAACTTTAATTAACAGAGAGCAACGTGGCACTGACTTACCTCCGGCCATGCTGAAAGGAGCTGTGACCGGGGCACACATGCACGCGCCTACGTCACAACGCAGCGCACACACACAGACCCAGATCCCACAGGTAGGAGAGTGAGATGCAAAATGACATATTTAATCCAAAAGAAGGTGTTTTGGGTGAAATTCACAGGTATTTAACACATATGTTACACAAGGGCTGGCCAATCCCTTTTTTTTCCCCAGTGTGATCCTCCTTCAATTAAGTCTCAATCACAAACATGTGGCGCTGCGAAATAAAACTCACACCGTTAATTCATCATTTTCACTCTGTACCACTGCTCCTTATCAGGCTGTGTGAAGCACAGTAAACAATTCAGTCGAGGCCTTGAGCCATAAACAGACATCACTCACAGACATTGTTTTCATAACCAAACTACTTTAGCCCCTGTCCCCTAAATCTGCACAAATGCCCTCTGGGTGACATGAAACGCCTTTAACCAATAAACAATTAATGGCTTCTGTTACGCTGAGAGGCACGGTGAGGAAAACATTAGGCTTCATACTTGTCTCGACTGAAGTAATTGCTTTATTATCTCATGCCAATATCATGCACATACAGATAGCAACTTCTCAAAATGGCCCCCAATCTATTTCCTGCTCCCTTTAAATACCCTAAAGACCACGCCTTCTCCAATCAGACTGGCCTATAAAAGAGCTGCAATTGAGGCAGGCCACCTTTTTACTGGGAAAACAAGATGGCCACCACAGAGGTAACCTGCAAAACACTCTTATTACATGATTGCTTCCCAACATTACTCACCACCCCCCCCTTCAGGTTGACACATATCCGGCAAACGGGAAAGATAGTCAGCAATAAGATTCTTCTTACCCGGACAATGCTGGATGGTGAACTGGTATGGCTGGAGGGCTAGGCACCAGCGCAGTATCCTCGCATTTTGATGTTGTTTGGAGTGCATCCACACCAGGGGTCTGTGATCTGTCTGAAGAATAAATTCTCTTCCAAGGAGATAATATTTCAACGAATCAATTGCCCATTTAATTGCCAGTCCTTTTTCCACTGTGGAATAGTTCTTTTCCCTGTCAAACAGCTTCTTACTTAAGAAAAGCACAGGTTTCTCTTCACCAGCTTCTCCCTGTGCCAGCACTGCTCCAAGTCCAACATTAGAGGCATCTACCTGCACAACAAATGGTTTGGAGAAATCCGGGCTTTGCAAAACAGGTGCTTCAGAAATCTGTCTCTTTAATGATTGGAAGGCATGTTCACAGTCGTCATTCCACATCACTTTAGAAGTGTGTTTTCTCGTGAGATCTGTAAGAGGGGCTGCCAAGGTTGAGAAATGGGGAATAAACCTCCGAAACCAGCCAACCAAGCCCAGAAACGACCTCACTTGCTTCTTGGTTTTAGGTCTGGGAATTGTTTGTATAGCCTTTACCTTTCCAACTTGTGGCTTTATTTGTCCATGGCCAACAATGTATCCCAGATACTTCACTTCTTGTGCCCAGGCACACTTGCTCACATTCAGAGTCAAACCAGCCTTCTGGATCTTCGCCATCACAACCTTTAGATGCTGCAGGTGTTCCTCCCAAGACTCACTGTAAATCACCACGTCATCCAGGTAGGCAGCTGCAAACTTGAAACAACCATCAAGGATAATGTCCATCAACCTTTGAAAAGTTGCAGGTGCCCCATGAAGACCAAAGGGCAACACAGTGTACTGAAATAAGCCCATTCCTGGAATTTGGAAGGCTGTGTATTCTTTACAGGACGGCTCTAAAGGCACTTGCCAGTAACCCTTACACAAATCTAAGGTTGTAATGTATTTAGCCTTTCCTAGTCTTTCCAGTAGCTCATCAATCCGTGGCATTGGATAAGAATCAAAACAGGAAATACTATTTAGCTTTCTCATGTCAGAACAAAATCGTAGTTGAGGGGAGTCTTTCTTTGGAACAAGTACAATGGGGTTTGACCATTCACTCTTTGACGGCTCAATCACTCCGAGTTCCAGCATCATCTGAACCTCCTTCCTCAACGGTCCCATCATCCGTTCTGGGATCCTGTAAGGCTTAAGACGAACAGGTTTTGTGTCTTTCAAGATGATGTTGTGTGTTATGGCATCTGTTCGGCCCGGTTTGTCTGAGAACAAAGATGGAAAAGATTGCCTCACCTCATTCAACTGATGCCACTGATCTTCAGTCAGATGTTCAGGAGGGTCTTCAGATTTGGGCATGTCTCTGAATGGACTCATCTCAGCATTTCCAACCTCCAAAATGCCACTGTCTTCAGGCTGAACATCCCGTACCATCAGGATTTGCTTTACAACTGGTTCCGGGGCATTTCTTTCATGATACTCTTTTAACAAGTTTACATGTAGCAGTTGCTTTGATTTGTGTCTGTCTGGACAAACGACCTCATATGTCACTAGGCCGGTTTTTCTGGCCACAGCATAAGGTCCTTGCCACTTAGCCAGCAGCTTACTTGGTCCAGTAGGCAAAAGTACTAGAACTTTTTGACCAGTCTTTAGTTCTCTCTCACAGGCATGCTTGTCATACCATACCTTTTGCTTTTGCTGCGCCTTCTGCATATGGTCTCTAACCTTTTCTCTGTATGTTTCCAGTTTGTCCCTCATCTGCAATATGTAGGAAACGATGTTGGTCGTCGAAGCCACTTCAGTAGACCCCGGTGCCACTCCAGCCACCCAGTTCTCTTTCAGCATATCCAGAGGGCCTCTAACCTGCCTTCCATAGAGCAGCTCAAAAGGGGAGAAACCAGTTGAAGCCTGTGGCACTTCTCTGTATGCAAACAATAGAAAAGGCAACCATTTATCCCAATCTTTGCCAGTATCATCAATAAACTTTCTCAACATTTGCTTCAATGTACCATTAAATCGTTCCACCAAACCGTCCGTTTCTGGATGGTAGGGAGTAGTTCGAATACCTTTTACACCAAGTTGGTCATAAAGAGACTTTACCAAATGTGACATAAAACTGGTACCCTGATCTGTCAGGATCTCCTTTGGAATGCCAACTCTGGAAAAAAGGTCTACTAAGCATCGAACAATGTGTTTGACCTGCAGAGAACGCAGTGGATAAACATCCGGATATCTTGTGGCATAATCACAAATGACTAATGCATATTTATGACCATTACTGCTCTTAGGTAAAGGACCTATGATATCCATAGCTATTCTCTCATAAGGTACATCCATTATTGGTAACGTTTGCAACTGAGCTCGGTCTGAAAGTTTGGTGGGAGCCACTTTCTGACATTCATGACATGTTTAGCAGTAGTCAACCACATCTTTGTATAATCCTGGCCAGTAAAAACGTTGAGCAACACGATTATAAGTCTTTGCCTGTCCCAAATGTCCTGACCATGGTACAGTGTGGCCCAAATGCAGAATTACTGATCGGTACTCTTTTGGTACAACAAGTCTGGGTTTTTCCATGTCTGCTAGATACAGAAGGTTATCCTTTATTATGAAAGGTTCTCCAGTTACTCTTTTAAGCCCTACTGCATTTTCTTTTCCATCATCCACGTTGCATGCTTTCTTAAAGAGAGGTTGTAAAGATGGATCATTTTCCTGTCTTTCTCTAAAATTATTGGGAAACTCCCACTGAAGATCAATAGGTGGAGACATTGGTAAGGTTGGTTCCGGAAGTTTTGCCCTACCACTGTTTTTATTTTTCTCCTGCCTATGTTGTTGTTTTGTTTTCCTAATTTTACTTCCTCCTTCAAATAAGTCTTCATCTACATCTGGCAGTGGTTCTAAACCCCTTTTCATTGAACGAGTGACAACAGCACAGGAATAGGCTTCAGAGTTATTGCGAACCAAACTGTCTAAGATTGGCAAGTCTTCTCCCAGAATGACATCATATGCTAACTGATCCAACACTCCTACAGTTAACATAAATGCTTGGCCCTCAACTTCAATAGTGACATCTGCTGTTGGATAATCTTTTTGACACCCATGAACACAAGTAATATTTACAGGTTTGTTAAAGTCAGGTAATACATTGCTCAACATAGAAGATTTAACCAAGGTTTGTGAGCTACCAGTGTCAGCAAGAGCCTTTACTGTTTGGCCATTTATTGAAACATCTACCACATGCTTATGTGGCACTAAACCATCACCAGTTAGTTCACCCTCAAGGCCTGTAGAGGGAACTACACACAACTCTACTGACTTTGGTTTTCTTAGGGGACATAAAGAAGCTTTATGACCTGGCTGCTGACAGTAATAGCAAATGAGGTTGTACCTTTGACTGCAATGTATAGGCTTCTTACCACCCCTAGTGTCCAAGCTTTCAACACTAGCCACCCCTGGAGGTTTTACCTCCCCAAACCTTGGTCTCCCCACAGTCATCTTTGACTTAGAAGGTTCACGATGAGCAGCCAGGTAACGTTCAGCCAGATCTGCAGCTTCCCCTCCTGTCTTTGGGTTGTGCTCCTTCACCCATGTGCGGACATCTGGCTGCAGCACACGAAGAAACTGTTCCAAAATAATGGTTTCACCAATCTCTTCTTTGCTCCGACTGTCAGGATGCATCCATCGCTTATAGAGTCCCTTTATCCGATTGTAGGTTTCACGCACACTCTCACCCACTGGGACACTGGTGCTCCGGAACCGGTATCTGTAGGTCTCCTCTGTTACATTAAACTTGGATAACACTGCAGCTTTAATGGCATCATAAGAGTCAGACTGTTCTTCATCCATGCCAGCATAAGCTTCAAGGGCTTTTCCAGTCAATAACGTGACCACTCTAGCTGCCCATTCAACTTGTGGCCATCCCCACGTTTTAGCTATACGTTCGAATCGTACAAAGAAACTTTCAGGATCCTCACCTTCCCTGAAGTCAGGTATTCTTGGCTTAGCACCATGGTGCATTTCTGCTCTCTGCACTGGAGCAGGTTGAACAACATGCATTTGAGGCTGTGCATGCAGTGGTTGAGATGGAGGAGGCAGCTCAGCTTGGTGCTCAGCGACTCCGTGAGGTGGCTGCAGAGCTGATAGTGGAGGCAGTTGCCCAGTCTCTTGCTTTGGGAAAACAGCTGCTGTGGAAATGTCACTCTGGACAGAAGGCTGAAGTTCAGAATGTACATCATGTTGCAGCCTTGGTATATTGTCACTCAGTTGTTTAATCTGTTCAAACAGTATTGCTTCTGTTCTTCTGGAATGCCGCATAAATGCTCTAATTTCATCAAAGATATCCGGTTCAGAAAGTTCTTTACTCACAACACCAACTGCAGTCTGCTTAGGTCGTACTACTGGTTCAAAATCATCCTCATCAGCCATTGCTCCTTCAGGTGGTGGATCTGGCTCAATTGTTTGTCCACCTTCTCTTTCCTCCATGTCAGCAAGGGGGTTTTTCCTTGTCCCACGGTTTCTTCCACGTCCTACACCCCTCATTCAGCGTGTTCTCTCCCTCATTCACAGGTGTAACCAAATCCCACTCCTGACACCACTGTTATGCTGAGAGGCACGGTGAGGAAAACATTAGGCTTCACACTTATCTCGACTGAAGTAATTGCTTTATTATCTCATGCCAATATCATGCACATACAGATAGCAACTTCTCAAAATGGCCCCAAATCTATTTCCTGCTCCCTTTAAATACCCTAAAGACCACGCCTTCTCCAATCAGACTGGCCTATAAAAGAGCTGCAATTGAGGCAGGCCACCTTTTTACTGGGAAAACAAGATGGCCACCACAGAGGTAACCTGCAAAACACTCTTATTACATGATTGCTTCCCAACAGCTTCTTGTTGTTGTAACAGATTCTGTACAGGGAGTGCAGAATTATTAGGCAAATGAGTATTTTGTCCACATCATCCTCTTCATGCATGTTGTCTTACTCCAAGCTGTATAGGCTGGAAAGCCTACTACCAATTAAGCATATTAGGTGATGTGCATCTCTGTAATGAGAAGGGGTGTGGTCTAATGACATCAACATCCTATATCAGGTGTGCATAATGATTAGGCAACTTCCTTTCCTTTGGCAAAATGGGTCAAAAGAAGGACTTGACAGGCTCAGAAAAGTCAAAAATAGTGAGATATCTTGCAGAGGGATGCAGCAGTCTTAAAATTGCAAAGCTTCTGAAGCGTGATCATCGAACAATCAAGCGTTTCATTCAAAATAGTCAACAGGGTCGCAAGAAGCGTGTGGAAAAACCAAGGCGCAAAATAACTGCCCATGAACTGAGAAAAGTCAAGCGTGCAGCTGCCAAGATGCCACTTGCCACCAGTTTGGCCATATTTCAGAGCTGCAACATCACTGGAGTGCCCAAAAGCACAAGGTGTGCAATACTCAGAGACATGGCCAAGGTAAGAAAGGCTGAAAGACGACCACCACTGAACAAGACACACAAGCTGAAACGTCAAGACTGGGCCAAGAAATATCTCAAGACTGATTTTTCTAAGGTTTTATGGACTGATGAAATGAGAGTGAGTCTTGATGGGCCAGATGGATGGGCCCGTGGCTGGATTGGTAAAGGGCAGAGAGCTCCAGTCCCACTCAGACGCCAGCAAGGTGGAGGTGGAGTACTGGTTTGGGCTGGTATCATCAAAGATGAGCTTGTGGGGCCTTTTCGGGTTGAGGATGGAGTCAAGCTCAACTCCCAGTCCTACTGCCAGTTTCTGGAAGACACCTTCTTCAAGCAGTGGTACAGGAAGAAGTCTGCATCCTTCAAGAAAAACATGATTTTCATGCAGGACAATGCTCCATCACACGCGTCCAAGTACTCCACAGTGTGGCTGGCAAGAAAGGGTATAAAAGAAGAAAAACTAATGACATGGCCTCCTTGTTCACCTGATCTGAACCCCATTGAGAACCTGTGGTCCATCATCAAATGTGAGATTTACAAGGAGGGAAAACAGTACACCTCTCTGAACAGTGTCTGGGAGGCTGTGGTTGCTGCTGCACGCAATGTTGATGGTGAACAGATCAAAACACTGACAGAATCCATGGATGGCAGGCTTTTGAGTGTCCTTGCAAAGAAAGGTGGCTATATTGGTCGCTGATTTGTTTTTGGTTTGTTTTTGAATGTCAGAAATGTATATTTGTGAATGTGGAGATGTTATATTGGTTTCACTGGTAAAAATAAATAATTGAAATGGGTATATATTTGTTTTTTGTTAAGTTGCCTAATAATTATGCACAGTAATAGTCACCTGCACACACAGATATCCCCCTAAAATAGCTAAAACTAAAAACAAACTAAAAACTACTTCCAAAAACATTCAGCTTTGATATTAATGAGTTTTTTGGGTTCATTGAGAACATGGTTGTTGTTCAATAATAAAATTAAGAAGCAGACATTAAAGATAAAACTGAAATAAACCTACAGTGCTGTGGGCCTGCTGTCTGTGCTCAGTTCATCTGTTTCTGCAGGATTTTAAACAGAACTCTGAACAGCAGCAGCAGACTCAATGCTGTTAAAAGCTCTGAAACATTTTAACCTGCTGCACTTAAACAGGAGGCTGGTTTGTAGATCAAAACAACAACAACAACAGCAACAACAACAACAACAACAACAACAACAACAACAACAACAGCAGCAGGAACTGACAGACCAACTTTCAGTCCAACAGATCCATCCTCCTTCTCTTTGTCTTCCTTTCCTCCATCTTTGTTGTCTTCATCCTTCTCTTGTCCTCCTGGCTGACCTGCAGGTGAGAAACAGGTGTGAGGTGTCAGCTGTCAGGTAGGTGATGAGTGAAGAACAGAACAGAATCCATTTCCTCTTCAAACTGCTGTCAGACATTATCTACTGCACTCTGATCACATCACTCAGACCAGCTGCTTTCTACAAAGTCTCATCAACAACATCTTTAGAAGCAAACATCAACAACCAGGAAGCAGCTTCACCTCTGATCACACACACACTCAACTCTACTCACTCACCTGGAGGATCAACATGAAGGTGGATGATGCTGATGAGCTCCCATGAGTCTGTTTCTCTCATGTAGACATGACACTTGTATGTTCCAGTATCATTAATCGTCACATCCTTCAGAATCAAAGACACGTCTCCATCCTTCATCTGTCTGTCCTGCAGATCCACCCGATTCTTAAAAGATGGATGCTGGTCATCAAGAGGTCGACCATCCCGGTAAACGAAGACATTTTTATCTCCCAGGTCAGCTCTGCTCCACTCTAAAACTATGATGTTGTTGTTTGGAGCTCGACATGTCAGAGTGACGTCCTGTCCAGACTCAGCTGTGATGTTTTTCTGGTCTGAAAGAGGAAACAACACAGAGCAGAGAGGTTAAAGGTCAAAGTACAACTGTTCATTTCTACAGCAGCCAATCAGATACACATAATAAAAGATCATCTTCTGTTATTAGATGATGATCTTTGATTGTGTCTCTTCTTGTGTCAGCTGCTCCCTTCAGGCGTCACCACAGCGAGTCTTCTCCTCCTCCGCACCTGATCCCGAGCATCTTCATCAGGGCTGATTTGTGACAGAAGGACAGCAGCAAGAGTGAAAGGGAAGGTTTAAAGATGGCAGTGAGCTGCTGTGATGTTTGCTTTGGAGACTCTGACACAAAGACAGGAGGCCGAGCTGAACATGTTCAGATTTTCATTGAGAGCAGAATGGACGAGATTATGAACGAGTTGATCAGAGGGAAGCTCAGGCTGAGAGGTTTGGAGACAAAGTTCATGAGAAAGACTGAGATGGATGAAAAACATCATCTGAAACCATTTTGTGAACAAATAAAAACAAATCTTTAGTTTTAGAATCTGTTAGTTTGATCAAATGTTGTTGATGGACGAGTTCATTGAGACTCTGGATGTCTGTCAGACTGAGTCTCTGCTTTTATTGTAACAGCTGTACTGATGCTCCTAAATCTGGCCTCTGACACAAACCTCCAAACAGTAAGAATGAAAAAAGAATAAAACCATTAAAAACTCTTCAAGCAATAAATAATCAAACCTGAAAAAGAAGAAAATCATCTGGAAACTAAACTGAACTAAACACAAAAAGTCCAAATGGAATAAAAACTAATGAGAAAATCCAAAACTACAATAACTCTGTTGCACAAACAACAACATGTGCTGATAATAAGTGAACATAATGTGTGAGAGAAAGCAGCCTCTCATTATAAGACACTGTGAGTCTCTGCATGCTGCCTTTATGGAGCTACAGCTGTTTGTATACACTGAACAAAAAGCTTTGTAGCTGTATACTGACTCCTGACACTACAACACATCACACTGACACACACATTACACTTCTTTGTGTCTGTGCTGCAAACTGCACCAACACACACAGACTCCACCCAGCTTTGTGTCGATCGCAACACTGAATGAATCAGAAACTAATTCTTAGAGAAATATTATCAGCATGTAAACCAGACTGAGACTCTTTATCTCAGAAATAAACTCAGTTTAGTTTCTAACAGTTAAATCTCACCTGCAGAGACGAACAGGACAAACATCAGCGTGGAGCAGAGTGACGCAGTTACAGCAGACATGTCCGTGTTCTCTGTTTCTGCTGATCTGACTCTTAGTTTGTTCTAAAGAGACGAACAGGACAAACATCAGCGTGGAGCAGAGTGACGCAGTTACAGCAGACATGTCCGTGTTCTCTGTTTCTGCTGATCTGACTCTTAGTTTGTTCTAAATGTCTGAGTCTGTTGGTGTTTTCACTCAATAACTGAACCTGAGTTTAAACCTGAACACATCAGATTATATTTAAGGTTTAAATAAAGTTAAAGCTGCGGTTCAAACTCTTCCGTGTCTCGTGAGGACGTCGCGTTAGAGTGACGTTTGGTAGGTTGGACTGAGGATGCGCAGAAATAAGTGCGTCATAACAAACGAGGCGAAGTGGAAAAGTTTTAGTGTTCAGTTGTTGAACGATCTCCACAGAACAAAATCAGAAGCTCTCATGTGTCGTCATGTATGAAGAGGAGGCAGCATTTAGCTGTAGTCATGAGGGATTAATAATAAATGATGGAAAACTGGTTTGATTTCACATTCTTCTCATTTCCATCAAGAAGGAAGAGCTGAAACAGAAACATCCTGTCTGCAGAATATTTGCTGTTCATGCTTTATATTGTAAGGTAGACCCTACAATAGTCCATACAGAGAAAAACACCAACAATCATATGACCCCCCTATAAGCAAACAATAAGAAAAATTCCCTTTTAACAGGAAGAAACCTCCGCCAGAACAAGGCTGAGGGAGGGGCGGCCATCTTCTGCAACCGGTTGGGGTGAAAGAAGGAAAACAGGATAAAGACATGCTGTGGAAGAGAGACAGAGATTAATAACAGATATGATTCGATGCAGAGAGGTCTATTAACACATAGTGAGTGAGAAAGGTGACTGGAAAGGAAAAACTCAATGCATCATGGGAATCCCCAGCAGCCTACGTCTATTGCAGCATAACTAAGGGAGGATTCAGGGTCACCTGGTCCAGCCCTAACTATATGCTTTAGCAAAAAGGAAAGTTTTAAGCCTAATCTTGAAAGTAGAGATAGTGTCTGTCTCCCGAATCCAAACTGGAAGCTGGTTCCACAGAAGAGGGGCCTGAAAACTGAAGGCTCTGCCTCCCATTCTACTTTTAAATACTCTAGGAACAGCAAGTAGGCCTGCAGTGCGAGAGCGAAGTGCTCTAATAGGGTGATATGGTACTACAAGGTCATTAATATTAGCCTGACTATTTAAGACCTTGTATGTGAGGATTTTGAATTGAACAACATAAACTAGCAGATGTGAGATCACTTACTGTTGTCAGGAGTTCAGGAAAATCCTCAGTTTCTGCTTCACCGTGGTGAGAAAAAAACAAAAATGTGAAAACATGAAAAAAGCGTGTTAATGGAATCAGTCCAAATCAGCTGTGAGTGTGAATCAAACTGTAAAACTGAAGTAAGCAGAATAATCCTGATAAAGTCCTGGTCTCTGACCTCTCTGACTGTAACTCTGATACTGAGTGAAGCAAAACATTTACTTTAACTATAAAAGACCGGATAGCACAAAGGATGAGGTGGGTCTGCTTTGTGTAAATATTTTTTGATATGGCCTAAACTCCAAAGTACAAACTTCCAGTCTGTAAGGAGAGCTCATGTGGGAGCTCACGAGGAACCTTTATTTCTAATGTTTGCTTAATATGGTTTTGACAGTAATGATTAAATGAATCATTTTACAGTTGAGTCATTCATCAAGATTTTTATACCTGAGTTTAATTCAGACAGACTTTAAAATGAATACTGTCACTGCTGCCCATTGTTCCTTCAGTGGGCTGGTTTCAGTCATTATGCAAATGTACTGTTTATAAGGTTTGGGGAAACCTGCAGTCAGCTGAGACTGAAGAAGTCACTTGGATGAGTGACGAAACGTTTCTCCCACAAAACGCTACGTCCAGATGAACAGAATCAACTTTTGGAGAGTCACTGCTCCTGCTTTTCGATGCTGGTTGATTTAGAATGAGTCTGATTTAGTAACTGTAGCTTTTTATATGAGAGAGAATACAAACACACTTCAATTATAAGTTTTCACAATTTATTATCAAAACGGTTAGAACTTAAAATTAGTATTAGATGACGCCATGGACTTCCTCTCTCCGGCTCAGAGACAAAAGGCTGCTGCTGCCAGGCAGTAAATGCTTTTGATTATGTATGAAAAACAAGATACTAAGCTGAGTGTTCAAAAGTTGGTGAAAGGCTACAGTTCTTTGGCTGAGGTTTCTTCTTCTGCAGCCTTTTGGCCATCTCCATATTTGGAGATGGACTTTCTGCCAGTTTTTCCTTGCTTGCTCATAGGGGGGGGTCATATGATTGTTGGCTTTTTCTCTGTATGGGCTATTGTAGGGTCTACCTTCCAATATAAAGCACCTTGAGGCATCCATCTTTTAAGAACCGGGTGGATCTGCAGGACAGACAGATGAAGGATGGAGACGTGTCTTTGATTCTGAAGGATGTGACAGTTAATGATGCTGGAACATACGAGTGTCGTGTGTTCATAGAACAAACGCGCTTATGGAAGAACATCAAAAACATCACACTGAGTGTTGTTGTTCCTCCAGGTGAGTGAGTAGAGTTGAGTGTGTGTGTGATCAGAGGTGAAGCTGCTTCCTGGTTGTTGATGTTTGTTTCTAAAGATGTTGTTGATGAGACTTTGTAGAAAGCAGCTGGTCTGAGTGATGTGATCAGAGTGCAGTAGATAATGTCTGACAGCAGTTTGAAGAGGAAATGGATTCTGTTCTGTTCTTCACTCATCACCTACCTGACAGCTGACACCTCACACCTGTTTCTCACCTGCAGCTCAGACAGGAGGACACACAGAGGATGGACCTGTTGGACTGATGTGCTTCTTGCTGCTGCTGTTGTTGGTTTCCTGATCTTCAGAAAAACCTTTCCCAGCTGTGATCTGGTCTTTAGACTGGACTAGAACCAGTCCCGGCTGGTCCACAAGCTCACAAATCTGTTTAGTCTTGCCCTCATTGAGCTTCTGGACGATTTTTAACTCTGAAAACAAGGAAAGAATTAAAACGTGCACATCTAACTGAAGCTCTAAAGTGCAGATTAAGGCTCCTGCAGTACCTTGGGTGGATGCCATGGTGCTCGTGGATCCTGAGCAGCCCTGAAAGACAAATCACAAAACACGCCAGTGAACTTACAGAAGAATTGCTTCATTTCAGTCTACGCCCATAAAAGCCGGATTTGATTTCCTAGCAGGCAGCACTTGTTTCTTTTTTAAAGAAGAAAAAAGTGGGAACACAAATCGCCTTTTAACGTGTCACTGTTGTTAGCAACATGTTATCATGTAGCTTGTCTGTAAGGATGTCACATTATTGCCACATTCTTGGTTCTGATGAAACATAAGATACAGTTGTTGAGACCAGGCTAGTTTGAAGTTATTAATTTGACAGCAGCTGGACTTCTTTGGTTCATGAAGCTGTCCCACATAGAAATCACACCTTAGGTCATGTGACCCAAATAAGCCATGCATTGAGTCACACGTCAGCTCAACTGATGGGACCCTTAACGACCTGCATAGAAACCGTGTGGGTCAACGATCCATCACGCATGAGAGGTGAAATGTCTTCATGAACCAAAAACCCTGGTTTCCTTCTACTAGCTTGCAGTTTAATATATTTTTCTTTATTTCCCAATTACACTGAATTTAGAAAGTCAACCAGACAACCACAGGTTAGCAGATTGCACAGCACAGAAGAGCTAGCTCATCAGGCCGGGATGCTGTGGTCTGTTTACACCTACAGGCCAGTGGCAACTCTTTCAGTGACGATGTGCACATCCTGGTTTGAGTGGGGAGCCGTTATGTGAAAAGGCGATGACATCTCTGAACGATTGTTCATCATCTTACAGTGATGTGATTGGTACTCATGGTACCAGTTTGCATACTGACGACCCTGAAACTGAATTGGTGGCTCATTGTTAGTCAGTGGTGCTGGTTTCAGTTGTTATGCAGCTGTTCTGCTTAAAGTGACAGTGGATAAAAAGTGATGTTAGTGGAGAATTTTCTGAGTTTTTAGTAAAAAGTGTGAAGTTGACAGTTTGCTGTTCAAACTGATTTGCTGCTCTTTGTATATTTGTCACACTTCAGGAACATGTAGGTTTGAATTTGTTCCCTTAATAACAAACTCCTCCATTTACAATCTTCAGTTTGTGTTTTCTTTGTTTAATAGTTAAATGTAATGTGTTTGATCTGAAACATTTAAATGTGACAAACATACAAAAACCAGGAAACCAGGAAGTAAACAAACACTGTTTCACTCTGTATGTGTTTGTTTCCATCTTATGTTCTTATATGTTGTTTGTGTGAAACTTGTGATCAGTATTTTAAAGTTTTTAAACTGAACTCAAACACATAAACTACAAACTGGTCAGACATTAGAAATGAATTGTTCCTCTGAGTTTTTAACCTGCTGTTGTGTTGCTTTTGTGTGCTGCTGTCATTGATGGCTGCTGCTGCTGTGACAACAGACACACAAACAGTTTAATGTAATCAGAAAACAATCTGAAAAAAGATGGTTTATGTTTTAAAGCTGATTTACTTTCACACTCCAACACTGTTATTATGTTCTGCAGTCTGAGTGTGTAACAGCACTGCCCCCGTGTGGTCAAACTGGAGCATTGCACATGATAATTCTCACCCAGCAAACTTCTTAGACCTCCACACACATCTGACCCTGATTTAGTGGAGACTTTAGAAACTTCAGTGTTTCTAAAGTCTAATTGCGTTTATAAGATAATTTTTTAATGCAGCCTATGAATTGGGACACAGCTGATGTGTTCTGCTTGTCTTATTTACATGTACTGGTTCAGTTTGTTCAGGCTTCAACTATATATGGCAGAGTGATTTTATTTTCCACAGTCACAGCTTTTATAGCTCACTGTAAATAAGGCCATGTGTCGTTCAGAAAGCTTTAATTACAAGAATGCAAGAATTAAAGTGTTAATAACAAACACAGATAATAAATCTACATGTAAGTGTTTATTAACAGAAAAATTAAAGCTGAGGAACACAGGATGAAGATCCCATGATTTAGTTTAAAAATAAAATGAATAATTTAAATTAAAACAATGAACGACTGAGACTCAACAGAGAACAATAACAGGATCAGACTGATCCATTAGTTTATTGTATAGAGACACCCTTCACACTGTGTCCTACATGCAAACATTTGCAGCTCACAGACTCAGACAGTGTTCACACAGGCTGTTAACACTGAGATCATTGGTTATTGATTTCACTCTTTAAAGCTTTAAACAGATTGGAGAGACAGTCCAGGCAGATGGGATCACGTGGTGAGTGAAATAAATACAGAGGTGGTCACCTCTGTATTTAATCATTAGTTATTATTCATCTCTGGCTCTCTTCCACATCTTGTCTTTATCCTGTCTTCATCCCATTATCCCAGCTGGTCGCACAGAAGGCTGCTCCTCCCTCCTCCTGGTTCTGCTGGAGGTTTGTTTCTCTTAAAAGTTTTCTTCCTGTTTACTGGCGCTAAATTGCTTGCTTATAGGTGGTTGTGTGATCATTGGAGGTTTCTTGGTGTTATTGTAGGGCCGTACTTTACAACATAAAGCACCTTGATGACTGTAGCGGAAATTGGATGTCCCCCCGAGCAGCCTGAGACTCTTTTATCATAACCAAGGGATGATCCAGTGCTAACTATTAGCTTTATCAACAAATAAAATGCTTTCTCTCTCCTGAATCCAAACTGGAAGCTGGTTCCACAGAAGAAGAAGAATTATTCACATCGGCGGGCTCAGCATCCTCAACCTGAGATTTCTATCACGTTGGACAACCTGGTTTCTCTCTTATTGGGCTCACCTGACTCAGGGCATAATCCAGAACCATGTCTAGCCTTCCAGTTTCATCCAAGCTGCCCAACCTTCCAGCCTCATTTCCACCAGTCTGTGAGGAAGTCTTACTGTGAGGAGCTTACAGGGTCCAGTTGTCCAGCGTTCCAGTTTGTTTCATATCAGGTCCTCACCGGTGAAGCTATGAGCCAACTGCCTTTGTTCCACCTGCGCCCTCTTTGAAGAAGAAGCAGAGCTCTCACAAGCACCTGTCTGCCTCTCTGCCTGGGACCACTCCAGAGACTAAGCTAGTGTTATTTGAGCCTCAGCAGGTTCCCTCTGTTTTCCACATGATGAGAAGGAGATGTTTCAGTACGAAGCAGGAAGTGGTTCAAACAGGAAACACTTCTTCCTCTTCAACGGAAAGCGATAAATAGAAATGAGCGACAGATAGGTGCTTGTGGATCTATGTCCTGTGTGTGCACCCACTGTGGGCCCTACTGTGGGCCTCTCTGCTCTTAGTGTCAGCCTACTCTATGAGCGACACACGAGCCTCAAAGGCCAAGCAATTCAAAATCTTGACCAAAAGAAGACACCACTCATGTAGCTGGACCCAGGCTCGCCCCACTTATGCTCAGCAGTGCTTCCCTCTGACAGCAGCTCCTCTGTTACTGAATAAATGGAGCTCTGAGCTCTGATTGTGGAGCAAAACAGCGGAGATGATCTCTGTGAGTTATTTTTACTGTCATATTATAACATGTGATGTTCTAGCATCATGTTATTCTTTTTAAGCCTTAGAAAAGCTTCCTCTGTGTCCATTAAACTGATGACATCAGTGCTGCTGTCTAGTTGTTACATTTAACCCTAGAACACTATCGCTGGGTGATTTACACCCGAGCAAATACATTTACATGATTTCTCTCTCCTGCAGCTGTTTGCGTGTCGAGGAGCCTGTGCCTTCACCAGGGAAGTCTCAAATGTCCCAGGAATGGGTGGACCAAAGACCAGCTTTCCAGAGTCATTATTTTGTTTTAGGAGGGGTTTTTTTTCATTTTGTTAGACATGGCACAGTTGAAAGTAAAAGACGACCACTCTAATTTGTCATGATTTGTCATATTTTGATATATTTGATTACTTTTTATTGGTCATATTATATCGGGTAAAAATCACCCGGCATTAGTGATTGTGTTACTATTTATAGCGATAGTGTTCTGTTTAATTTTCAAGGTAGGAACATCTGTAAAAAGTACACACAATATAACAATACTGTAAAATTACAAGTAAAATACTTTGATTTAACTACAATCTAAGTATGTAATCACAGACTCAGCCTGACTGCCTTGAAGTTCAGGTGTCTTCACTGCCTCCTCTGATAAGAGCTGGAGACCTGAGTAGGTGCTTTTTAGTCTGGGAGGGTTTTCAGTCGGCCCCAGGAGACTTTAAAAGGCCTCTTTACTGTTTCACAAAGGAAAAAGAACGTCCACAATTTAGACTTTGAGGTCCACAAAGGAAATTTTATTCAAACAGTTTAGCAGAAGCAAAGCAAACTCAGAATCACAAACAACCACAAATAAATTATACAGAATTAACCTTATTCATTTATCAAAATAACCTGCTCTGAGCTAATGCTTTTTCTCTTCTTATCTTTGTGAAGATGAGACTGGCACATCCAGGTCTTAAGACGTGTTTTATCCCAGTGTTTCTCCGTCAAACTGAACAGCAAGATTCCTTAAATATTATGAATACAACCAGTTCCTAAATCTTTTCTTTTTAATCCAACATGGTAACGATGAAGACGAGCAGAGAAAGAGTCCACAGCTGGGGGCAGCGCTCACTGCCCTCAGTGTCGCTGCTGGAACGCTGAAGTTTTGCTGAAGCTTGCAGGGAGAACATCCCTGCGAGCTTCAGTTTATGCTCTGTCCTGTCATCCAATCAGATTAGCATATAATTCACTGATATTCAGCCCCAGCCTGGTGTTCTCTCCATCTCTGACCTTTCACCCCCTGTTAACTAAGCCAAAGGTTTTTTTTTATTTCCATCACTTCTTAACACAGAAATTCCATCACATTTAAACGTCATCAACACGTTCATTATAGATTTCATCCCTTTTAATTCAAACACACTTTCTCTTTAAAACTGTTTGTCAATCACAATTTACTCAATTTATTTTTATTCAATCACATATTTAAAGACTCATTCAGATATCAGAGCGTCCAAACTCTCTCACACACATACTTTAGTATCAGTTATAATCAACTATCCGCTCAGTATGATCTGAGCTGTAAAACTGTATTTATCAACACAAAACTTCAGAGCACTTCAGAGCAGCTCCTTCAGTGGCTGCGGCACCCATGATGTGGGACGGAGAGATTTCGCAGGTCTTTCCTCCGCTCTGCTGTCAGACTCCACAACAAAGACTTTGCAGCTGATCAAACCCACACATGTGCAATAGGACTAAGTGTAATACTCTTTCTGACAAAGTTGTATTTGCACTCAGTTGTATATAGAATTTGTTTTCTATTTTTATCCCATTATTGTTTTCTATTCTATCCGGTACAGTTGTGTACAGTATCTTATTCTTATTCTACTCCAGTGTTCTCTAATTTTTGCTATGTAACTTTCTGCTGTAACAAAACAAATTTCCCACATGTGGGACTAATAAAGATGATCTTATCTTATACTTCACATTCACATTTTAGAATATAAAAGGACAAAACTGGACAATTTTCACTACATTTCTCATTAGTTACTGTTAGCAGAAGTGTACAAAGAAAGCAGAGCTTTAGCTTTAGCTCTCTACATCACTTTTAAGCCTGGATGTTGAGACTTTTGCTTCCTCTCAGCTGTGATGACAGTCTCTGTCTGCTCCATCTCACTCAACATCATCCATCTGACCTGATGCTAACTGACAAACTAAAGATAAAATATTAAATTCCTTTTGGATCACGTACATTTAAAACACATTTAAAGTGGATCTTTTAAAAGAGAAGGGAGTGACCTGACTGTTGTGTTGAGACAGGTGTGAAAAATGAGTTCACACACATGATTTTGTCTCTGTGACACTTTTCTAACAGCTGTATTTAAGATAAGATAAGATGGCCTTTATTAGTCCCACAGGTGGGAAATTTGTTTTGTTACAGCAAAAGTGCAAAGTTATGTAGCAGAAATTAGAAAACACTGGAATGCAATAAAATACAATAAAATAAAATAAAATACTATATACAATAGAATAAAATAGAATAGAATAATATATACAATAGAATAAAATAGAATAGAATAATATATACAATAGAATAAAATAGAAATACAAATACTATATACAACTGAGTAGGAAAATACAAACACAACTTCGTCAGAAGAAGAATTGCACATATAGCAGTCTTATTGCACATGTGTGGGTTTGTGTGTTTGATCAGCTGCAAAAGTCTTTATTGTAGAGTCTGACAGCAGTGGGGAGGAAAGACCTGCGAAATCTCTCCGTCCCACACCGTGGGTGCCGCAGTCTCCCACTGAAGGAGCTGCTCAGTGCTGTCACAGTCTCCTGCATGGGGTGGGAGATGTTGTCCAACAGGGATGACAGCTTAGCCACCATTCTCCTGTCACTCACCACCTCCACTGGGTCCAGAGGGCATCCTAGAACAGAGCTGGCCCTTCGGATCAGCCTGTTCAGTCTCTTCCTGTCCCCAGCAGAGATGCTGCCCCCCCAGCAGACCACACCATAAAAGATGGCTGAGGCCACCACAGAGTCATAGAAGGTCTTCAGGAGTGGGCCCTCCACTCCAAACGACCTGAGTCTCCGAAGCAGGTACAGCCTGCTCTGCCCTTTCCTGTAGAGGGCGTCTGAGTTATGAGTCCAGTCCAGTTTGTTGTTCAGATGAACACCAAGGTACCTGTAGCTGTCCACAGCCTCAATGTCCATACCTTGGATGTTCAGTGGTTGCAGTGGAGGATGTTTGTGCCTGCGGAAGTCTACCACCAGCTCCTTGGTTTTACTGGCGTTGATCTGGAGGTAGTTCAGCTGGCACCAGTCCACAAAGTCTTGAGTCAGTCCTCTGTACTCCTTGTCGTCCCCATCAGTGATGAGGCCGACTATTGCAGAGTCATCAGAGAACTTCTGCAGGAAGCACTGGGTGGAGTTGTGGGAGAAGTCTGCAGTGTAGATGGTGAAGAGGAACGGAGCCAGAACCGTTCCCTGTGGGGCCCCCGTACTGCAGACGACCCTGTCCGACACACAGCCCTGAGTCCTCACATACTGTGGTCGGTCGGTGAGGTAGTCCAAAATCCAGGTAGTGAGGTGATGGTCCACTCCAGAGTTCTCCAGCTTGTCCTTCAGAACCGAGGGAAGAATAGTGTTGAAGGCACTGGAGAAATCAAAGAACGTGATTCTCACAGTGCTCCCAGCGGTCTCCAGGTGAGCGAGGGAACGATGTAGGAGGTGAATGATGGCATCATCCGCTCCAATGCCAGGCTGGTAGGCAAACTGAAGTGGGTCCAGTGATGAGCTCACAAGGCGCCGAAGCTGAGCCAGGACCAGCCGCTCCAGGGTCTTCATCAGGTGGGATGTCAGAGCCACCGGCCTGTAGCTGTTGAGGTCCTTGGGGCGTGAAGTCTTTGGCACTGGAACAACACAGGAAGTTTTCCAGAGCTGTGGGACTCTTCCCAGCCTCAGGCTCAGGTTGAAGAGGTGCTCCATCACACCACACAGTTGGTCCGCGCAGGACCTGACGACCCTCGAGCTGATGCCATCTGGACCCGCTGCCTTCTTGGCTTTAATCAATTTAATTTTTAAATACAAACAGAAGACTATATCTAGCTGTATCCACTGTATGTGGCAGCTCTATTATACCAGCTGTTTGTTGCTGGTTTTCCAGTAAATTTCTCTTGATAAACTATTACTTTCCTGTTACTTCATAATGTAATGGCAGCTAATAAATGTCTGCATTTCTTCAAATGTCTGAATAGAACTAAAAACTCTTTTTCTATTATCCTACATTTCATTCAGTCACTCGTGGACTTGGATGAGCGTTTAAAGGCTACGATACTGTTTCACAAAGGAATAAGAATGTAACACCCACAATTAGACTTTAATTGCAGGAACTTTTATTTAAAGAATTTAGCAGGACAGAAGCAAACGCAGAATTGAAAACAATAATAATAGTAAATTTTTCTTGGAAAATTATTACCTTCCTGTTACTTTTTAATGTAACGACAGCTAATAAATCTATGCTCTTTTTCTATTATCCTACATTTGATTAACTCACTCGTGGACTTGGATGAACGTTTAAAGGCTATGACATGTAAAACGAGTCATCAAATCTAAACTCAGATGTTGTCCTGAGCTTGGTATTGTTCAGTCATCTGTAATACAAATAGAGTGAAATCATTTCAATCAACGCGTTCAGCTGACAAACAAATCTTTGAGGAAAAAAGGGCGTGTGTGTGTCCCCATAAATGACTTCCCTAAACCTGCTGGTCTGGAAAATCCAACAGTTGTCATAAATTGCAGGGACAAGGTAAAAAACTTGGGCGTGTGGTTCGACATGGTGCTCTCTTTCGAGTCTCATGTAAAAAAGACAACAAAGACCGCCTTTTATCATTTGAGGAACATAGCCAGAATCAGACAAGTTTTGTCAAGCGACACTGCAGAGGTTCTTGTCCATGCATCTGTGTCTTCACGTATTGATTATTGTAACGCTCTTCTTTCTGGGCTACCAAAGAAAAGTTTTAGAGGTCTACAGATGGTGCAAAATGCAGCTGCTCGCATTTTAACAAGGACTGGGAAATTTGAGCACATTAGCCCTGTACTGAACTCTCTGAATTGGCTACCTTGTCAGGTTTGAGCAGATTTTAAGGTCCTGCTGCTCACCTACAAGGCTTTAAATGGATTGGCACCTACATACCTCTCCGACCTTTTACATCTTTATGTTCCATCCCGTGCTCTCCGATCTCAGGACTCTGGCCTTCTAAAAGTTCCTATAGCCAGAAAAAAGACAATTGGAGAGCGTGTTTTTTCTTTTCGTGCCCCGTTTCTGTGGAACACCCTCCCTCAAGATATTAGGCAGGCATGCTCTGTGGAGGTTTTTAAAACTAAGCTGAAGACACATTTGTTCACCCTATCTTACATGTCTTAATTCTATTGCTTTTAGTTTTTAAATTTTTACTGTTTTTAACTTGTATTGTGTCTTTTACCTGTATTGCTATGTATCACTTTTATTTTACTTATCTTTTTAGTTTTAAATAGTTGTACAGCACTTTGTTTGAAAGCGCTTTATAAATAAAGTTATTATTATTATTATTTTTATTATTATTAGTTCATCTAAACAAGATGCACTTAGCCTAAAACAGACATGGATACGTTTATCCTACCATAAAACAATAAGACAAGGTATGACCTCTCCCATGCTCCCAGAGTGTGGGTGTGAAAACCAGAACACCATGGAATGCACACAAAGCCTACTAATATCATTAAAAGATTATACTGACTACTAAGTACAATTTTCCATTGACATTCCCCCCTGCTGTCAGTATAACTTTTAAGTGAGATATCAGTACGTAACATCTTGTTATACATTTTCTGTTACATCGTCATCAATCACACAAAGTCTTCACATTCCAACAAGTCAGAGTCTTCATCATCATTTGTCACGGCTACGTATGCAGCAACAGTGGAAAATATTATGCGGTTATCCAATTTCTCATTAATCTCATTCAATGGTAAACTGCATCCTACAGATGAACAAATGAATTGTTAATGGTCAAAATAAGAAATTAACATTTTCAAGATCACTCCAGCTTGGTGGTGCTCCTGTAAATCACATGTCTCTCTGCAGAGTGCTTTAGGTTCTGCAGGGCGTCATAAATGTGTCTTCCAGTTGTTTCCATCACTGTCCATAGGACCAGAGTCCAAATGTATGTAGAATAGACATTCAAACATACCAGTTGAGTTTGTTGTTTGTCAACATGGGTCTCAGCTATTGTGAAAGCTGCAGACCTCTTCAGCACTCTAGTTTTATGGCCTCTGTTCTGTGGGGGACATTTGACTCCTCCATTGTCCATCCTCTGCAGGAAAACCCTCTGTGGAAAGGGTGCTGGATCCCGTTATCTTACTGTTATGATCCCAGCAGTTTTCAGTGTGCCATCGTGTGCACAGTACAGTGACACAGCATTAGGTGATGTTCATAGGAAACTGCTGTCATCATCACCATAGCTTCTGGGTCCTGTGCTTTTCACAGAATCATGATGCCATCCTTGGACTCCCCCTGCGTTGTCACTTTTGGAGCTTGGCACGCTCCCCTCACCCTTCAGGTGCCCGTCTGTTGTCCACAATCTCCTCTGTTGGCCTCTGGAAAGCCCCCTTGGCACAGCTTTCATTCCAACGCAGCTTCGTGGTCCTTGCTGTGGCTCCGAAGTCGGATCTCATGATGGGCCCCAACCAGCTCGACCTTTGACCTCAACCACTGCCTGGACTGTCAGCTATGCCTGGAATGGGTTGCTTCTCACTGGGCCTCAGAAGATTTCTCAGGAGATTCCTTTCAGCAATACTCTGACTGCTGCACCTGTATTTCCTTGCTAGGAGGAAAAACTTCTATCTGGAAAGCATGTAAACCATCATCAAACCAAATTCTTTAGTTCAGTGAGCTTCATTTATGGACCATCAAAGCCTCATCTGAACACAGATGCACCACTTGCATAGGTTTAATACCTGTTGACTAACTGTTAATCACACAAAAATCATAAAAACATAGTTTAGAAAACATAGTTTCATGTAACTCTGTAATTCTGGACCCCTCCTCTTGACGCATGGCCACTCCCATGAGTCAACTCATCAAACCTAGATTCCTGTCTGAGAGAAAAAGGTTAGCTAGATCATGTCCCAGGCAACATCAGGGTGTCTCCCCCTCTGGAGCAGCACCACCCCGGACCTATAACCCTGCAATAAAAGATGTTAGTGTGTTTTGCATATTAAGTTTGTTTAAAACCTGGCTCTGCCAGGAGCCTGCATATACACCATCATGGCCTGGAAAACAAGATCTGGAAGTAAAATCAAACTCCACACTTATAAACAATTGTATCATAAGAGTAATAAAGCATTCAGCATCAGCAGGACAAGTATCATGTGCAGGTTTTCTCAAATCAGTAAACTACAATTATTGCCATAATTTGCCTCAGACATGGATCATCCCATGTACTCAGTTAGCATTAATATAATCGGTGACTTCCCTTAAGCAAAGTCACTCCATGTATTTAACACTAGGAGCTCAGTAGTGGCCAGCTAATGAGCCCCATATTAAACTATTCCATAAACACTGCATCTCTCATTTGCTTTCTCATGTTACTTGTCCGTCTCTGCTGAATCCTCTACATGCACTCTTAGAAAAACAAACATTAGCAACACACATGGACAATCCTGGTGGTCAGGCGCAGGTCGACAGGGTCCAGAGGTGCTGTAAAAAGACCATAAAGTTAGCCATCCATAGCTGTGGACAGAAGTGGCACTAGTTTCAACACAGGAAATGTTTCACATGTTATTCACATCGTCAAAGTAACCTTCACATTTCCCCAACAACACAGTGTAACAGCATCACCAACTCATAACCTGTAAACACAGTTTTCTTCACACATGAACCCAGAAATCCTGTCATAGCAAAACATCAACCAGCTATCCTGGTATAAATCACATGATCAAATCACATGAAGAACTGTAATGCTGTAGAAATGTTAGTGCTGCGCAGGTGTATACACACTTTCTCACAGTTACCTCTGTGAGCAACACAAGGTAGTGAATAACACCCCTGATAGATGCACAGACACAGAAAGTGGAATGTAAAAGGTTAAATCATCATGCAACCTCGAATGTTGTTGTCATCTTTCTGCTCCTGTAAAAAGAAACACACATAGATTCATCTGCACCTTTGTCAGGTGGGGGTTAACTTCGCACAGTCGTGTTACATCAGTAAAGTCTTGTCAGCTTTTGTCAGCTTTTACCAGTCAGTCAGTTTTATTTTCTCTCACTCATTTTCCATTCATTCATTCATTCATTCATTCATTCTTTGCTGATAGTGGAACCTATAGTCGCATTTTCATTTCCACTCTCAGCAAAATGACGTCATTTCAAAAAGAAAAAGAATTTTAAATTGGATTACCTCGCTGAATCCTTTTTGAGCAGGGACTCTCATTTTAATTGTCCCAAATAAGTGACTTTCTCCTGAGCCCATTTTAATGGAGAAGCTCACTTGCAACGGTTTCCTCGACATGTCGTATAGCGTTTCTGTTCTAATAGTGCAGATCTGCTTAAACAGAGATTATCAAACAAAACTTTCAGTGCACTGTAAAAGTATCAAAATAAAAAGGTCTCGTTAAGTCATGACACACGCTCCTCATCTCAGGAGGGTAAATCATACCATTAGCATGATTTATCAAACCATCATACTAATTGGCAGGCTCAACTTCACAACAAAAGAAAAATCATCAGCTAGATAAACTCCAAACCAACCATCAGCCGCACAACACACAACATAAGCCTCATGTCTCATTAGCTATGAATTTAATCTGTACTTTTTACTCATTTAGGCCACAGATTTTATTAAGTTTTCCTTTTTCCCGTCATCATAAAACATGTGACATGTTGTCATGCATTTCACAAAAGAAGTTTGTTCTTATGTATTCAGAGTTGTGTATCTGGGTGCAGGATTCACTCGCACATCAAAACAGGAAACTCAGTGTTTTAGAGTCTCCACTCTTACAAACTCCAACACATCCCATTCACTCGTGCTAGAATTCAATCACCTTTCATTAATCTAAGAACGATCAACTAATTTGCATATCAGCTATTAACCCACTAAGATGACAGGACAACAGAGATGCATGTTCAACATGTTATCACAAAAATAGAATTTCCCTCATACAGTAAATTATTTGTGCTGCATCAGTCAAGCAGAAAGCATCTCCCAATTTACTATATTAACAACTAAATTTATTGTCTCATCACTGGTTGGTCAAACCAGAATCTTTTTTCCCACAAAAATTAAACTGTTGTCCTGCAACCTAGAGAGTTAACTGTCAGCATTTGATAAATTCAGCATTTGATAACAAATGTCTGTTAAATTTACACTATTTTAACACTGATGAGAGATAACAAGCTGATCTTCATTGCATGTGTGTTTGTGTTATTAGGCAGGTTTAATCGATGTCTGTGGAGTTGCATCTCCAGCAGGGCATGTTCTTAAAGCTGCCTTTCCTACACACTTCTCTGCTATTAATTGATCATTTTGTAACTGATGTGCTATGAGTCCACTGGTCTTTGCATCACTTCTCATCACACGAAGTGACTTGGACAAGATGATAAACAGACTCACATGCTCAAGATGTTGTCTAATCTTCATGAGCTCTCTTGTGTTTGTGTTAGTAGGGTTAATGCATGTTCTGCTTGTGTGTGTGATTTTGTATATGTTTCTTTTTGCAGTGTTTCAGACTCTTTCACAATTTTCCACTTAAGCAGTCAGTTTTCTTTTCCCCAGGTTTGCTAACCCAAATTTTAATTTCCCACATTAAACAACAGCTTTCCTCTGTGTTCTCACCTACTGCTCTCACTCTGTTGTCCTTTCCCACTTCAACAGTCCAATAGCCGGCAGTTCTTCTTCAGCTTTGTCCTGTGTTCCACTGTCTCTTCTTGCCATTTTACTCCAAATGTGGCAAATGTCAAACTCCAACAGTCTCCTCAGTTCTCCTCAAACGTTCTTGTCACAGCACAGTGAATTGTCTGTGTCTGAGCAACCAATCAGAGAGCTCCTTACATCCCACGGTGTGGCTAATTTGAATAGCCTCCAGCAAGTTGTTAATCGAAGAGCTAATCCAGCAGCTAATCCAGCACCTAATCCCGGAGCGAACAGGAAAGGGAAATGGATTTTGAACTGCAGTTTATTAAAGTGCCAGTGGAAAAAGGATTTTGAAAGGCAGTTTATTAAATTGCAATTGGAAAAATGATTTTGAGATGCAGTTTATTAAAGTGCAATTGGGAACCCACGTGTTTGCGTGGGTTCCCTCCGGGTACTCCGGCTTCCTCCCACCATCCAAAGACATGCAGCTTGTGAGGATAGGTTAATTGGATAATCGAAATTGTCACTAGGTGTGAATGTGTGAGTGAATGTGAGTGTGAATGGTTGTCTGTCCATGTGTGTTGGCCCTGCGACAGACTGGCGACCTGTCCAGGGTGTACCCCGCCTCTCGCCCTATGACAGCTGGGATAGGCTCCAGCGCCCCCCGCGACCCTGAAAAGGATAAGCGGAAGCGAATGGATGGATGGATTTTGAGATGCAGTTTATTAAAGTGCAATTGGAAAAAGGATTTTGAGATGCAGTTTATTAAATTGGAATTCAAAAATGAATTTACAATTGCAGAATTTATTCTACAATTCATTATTTAAGCACAGAAATTTTTATTTCGATGCGCGTGGCTCTTGTGGTCCTCCATGCTAATCAGATGTGGTGACATATATGGCAACATATGCTAACGTATTAGGCAACTTCCTTTCCTTTGGCAAAATGGGTCAAAAGAAGGACTTGACAGGCTCAGAAAAGTCAAAAATAGTGAGATATCTTGCAGAGGGATGCAGCAGTCTTAAAATTGCAAAGCTTCTGAAGCGTGATCATTGAACAATCAAGTGTTTCATTCAAAATAGTCAACAGGGTCGCAAGAAGCGTGTGGAAAAACCAAGGCGCAAAATAACTGCCCATGAACTGAGAAAAGTCAAGCGTGCAGCTGCCAAGATGCCACTTGCCACCAGTTTGGCCATATTTCAGAGCTGCAACATCACTGGAGTGCCCAAAAGCACAAGGTGTGCAATACTCAGAGACATGGCCAAGGTAAGAAAGGCTGAAAGACGACCACCACTGAACAAGACACACAAGCTGAAACGTCAAGACTGGGCCAAGAAATATCTCAAGACTGATTTTTCTAAGGTTTTATGGACTGATGAAATGAGAGTGAGTCTTGATGGGCCAGATGGATGGGCCCGTGGCTGGATTGGTAAAGGGCAGAGAGCTCCAGTCCGACTCAGACGCCAGCAAGGTGGAGGTGGAGTACTGGTTTGGGCTGGTATCATCAAAGGTGAGCTTGTGGGGCCTTTTCGGGTTGAGGATGGAGTCGAGCTCAACTCCCAGTCCTACTGCCAGTTTCTGGAAGACACCTTCTTCAAGCAGTGGTACAGGAAGAAGTCTGCATCCTTCAAGAAAAACATGATTTTCATGCAGGACAATGCTCCATCACACGCGTCCAAGTACTCCACAGCGTGGCTGGCAAGAAAGGGTATAAAAGAAGAAAAACTAATGACATGGCCTCCTTGTTCACCTGATCTGAACCCCATTGAGAACCTGTGGTCCATCATCAAATGTGAGATTTACAAGGAGGGAAAACAGTACACCTCTCTGAACAGTGTCTGGGAGGCTGTGGTTGCTGCTGCACGCAATGTTGATGGTGAACAGATCAAAACACTGACAGAATCCATGGATGGCAGGCTTTTGAGTGTCCTTGCAAAGAAAGGTGGCTATATTGGCCGCTGATTTGTTTTTGTTTTGTTTTTGAATGTCAGAAATGTATATTTGTGAATGTGGAGATGTTATATTGGTTTCACTGGTAAAAATAAATAATTGAAATGGGTATATATTTGTTTTTTGTTAAGTTGCCTAATAATTATGCACAGTAATAGTCACCTGCACACACAGATATCCCCCTAAAATAGCTAAAACTAAAAACAAACTGAAAACTACTTCCAAAAACATTCAGCTTTGATATTAATGAGTTTTTTGGGTTCATTGAGAACATGGTTGTTGTTCAATAATAAAATTATTCCTCAAAAATACAACTTGCCTAATAATTCTGCACTCCCTGTAAAACCGGTCGGAGCGGGCACGCTCCGTTTTGCGTAACTATTTTTAAATCCCGGTAGCACTGCAACCACGTAAGCTAGAGCAATAATTTTTTTTGCATATGAAACCGGGGGAGTTGTACTTACATCTTATGCCATCAGCTTGTCCTAGGTCACGGTTTTCTTCCACATATAGCTTTGCAAAAACTGCATAAAAAGCGCTTGCAGCAACAAAAACATAATATTCCAGAAACACGCTTTGCCGATCCGATCAGCTGTTCGTAAAACACTTCCTACGTTGGAATAGACATCAGCGCAAACTTTCGCATGTCCGCCATTACCTGCCCGAAACCGGAAGTGTTTCTGTATTTCCTCCTGCGCGTCCAATCTCATTGTTAAGTTTGCCGACGACACCACAGTGCTCGGACTCATATCCAACAACGATGAGAGAAACTACAGGACAGAGGTGCAACAACTAGAGTCATGGTGCCGCGACAATAACTTGGTCTTAAACACCAAAAAGACCAAGGAGATTATTGTAGATTTCCGGAGGAAAGGTCACAACAACCACCTGCCTCTCTTCATTGGCAGTGAGGCGGTGGAGAGGGTGAGCAGTTTTAAATTCTTGGGGGTAACTGTGACTGATGACTTGTCCTGGGGCAACCACATCACCTCAGCTGTACGGAAGGCCCAACAGCGCCTCTACTACCTGAGGAGACTGCGGAGCGCACACATTCCCAGACCTCTGATGTTGAACTTCTACAACTGTGCCATCAGCAGCGTTCTGACGTACGGATTTCTAGTGTGGTTCCCCAGCTGCACCAAGGCCGACCAGCAAGCACTCCAGCGGGTGGTGAAAGAAGCTGGCAGAATTATTGGAACGATTCTGCCAGAGATTAGCAACATCTTCCCCACTCGCTGTCTGAGGAGGGTGCACAGTATCCTGCGGGACCAACATCACCCTGCGCACCACCTTTTTCACCTGCTGCCCTCAGGGAGAAGGTACAGGTCCATACAGGCCAGAACGTCCAGATTGGCCAACAGCCTGTATCCACAGGCTGTGAGGCTCCTGAACTCGCGCCCCCCCCCCTCTCTGCCCCCCCCTCACGGACAATAACCATATCCAACTTATTAATATAACATAAAAAGCATATTCAACTTATTAAATGCTGTTTATGCTTATATATTCAGTCTATTGCGGGCACTGGACGTCACCACTGGGTTAACATACTGTCACCATGTTGGGTCTAATGGAATTTAGTATTTTAAATTTTTATTTGTTGTAGAAGCTCCAAACACAATTTCATTGTTCTTGACAATGACAATAAATACTTGAATTGAATTGAATTGAATTGAAGTGACGTCATTTTCGCGGAAATGTAGTTTTTTTTTTTTCTTTCTATCAGGGCCTCATGAGTCTATACTGGTGTTTTTAAAAGTTATCTTTGACTTTATGACTTTCTGTGTCGTTTCTGGGATGCTTAGAACTCAAATTGCACTGCTGGAAATAGTTTATTTTGATGCATATGCTGCTTTTTTGCAAATTTGCATTATGATATTTATTTTTGTTTTTCCTGCAGTATATGAAAATTGGTGTATTTCAAAAATAAAACTATGAAGACACTCAAAATAAATTTCCTGTGGTGGGAAACTATTTTGTGCAACTTTTTTGTATCTACAGTTTTGAGGGATGAGCCTCTTAAATTTCTCTAACTAGAAATATATGTTAAAAAAACAAAAACGATTTTCAATTTTTTTGTAGTTTATTGCACTTTTTTGCAATTTATGTAATTACTATGCACTTAATGCATACATATTATTAAAATGTGGGCTATAATGGTTGTATTGATGTATATCAACTTGAAATGCTCCCAAAATTGGCACTGCAGCATGTAAAAATATAATATAAGCTCTGGCGGACTTGGTTCTATGGTAGGTCTTAAAGGGTTAAACGGCTCGCTTTTTGTTAATTCAAGTTTTGTTCCACGTTCCATTTTGTCTGCATTTTGGGTCCTCTACGTCACTCCATACAGTCTGTGTCTGCCAGAGTGTGACAGCATTCCATGATATTCTCATTTTTCATACTGTATGACAGTTTGGACCCAAGCAGCACCACAGCACCACCTACAATTCAGCCTGTGGTATCCTTATATAACCAATCTTTAAAAATAATGGATAAAAAATCTGTTCGATGGCATCATTTAGGGCTGCACAATTAAACGCTAGAAAATCGCGATCTCAATTCATACTTATGTGCGATCTCATTTTCAAATGACAACGATGTAAAAAAAAAAAAAAAAAAAAAAAGGGGAAAAAAAAGATGACGATTGTACCGCATTTTGATCCGGGACATAATCTGCATGAAAACAAGCGCTCACTCTTCCTGCTCAACAACTGACAAGGGCAGAGCCTTATACCACGTCATACAGAAGCCAGCTGGCAGGGAAAAAACAATGGAGAGCACGTGAGAGAAACTGCCGGAGGGGAGAAAACACAATGAGTGCAGAGGAAAAGCTCGCTGAGGGCGGTGAGAATGACAACCCCACTATAACATTAATTCCAAGAAAAGGTTCTCGTTCCTCCATGTGGAAGTTTTTTGGTTTCAAAGAAAACGATGAGAGTCAAAAAGATATCATTTGCAAGCTGTGTTTTGCCATAGTAGCAGCACCGCAAGCTAACACTACGAATTTGTATAACCAGCTTAAACGTCACCATAAAGTGCAATATGACGAAGCTGTAAAGGCCAAGAAAGTGACAGGAGAAAATCAGTCCCGGTCAACCACCCAAACATCAATAACGGGAACCTTATACAGCGCTTCCCCATACACGTCAAACTCCCGCAGGCACAAAGAAATTACGGAGGCTATCACTTATCACCTGGCTTAAGATATGGCTCCCATCAACACTGTGCAAAACGAGGGATTTAGGAAAATGATCAACACCCTAGACAAACGCTACACAGTGCCGTCCTGCAACTATTTTTCAAATGTTGCACTACCTGCTCTATACAGGCAGTGTCGGGCAAGGGTGGAGACGGAATTACAAGCAGTACAACATTTCACGGCAACGACAGACTTATGGTCCAGCCGAACTCAGCGTTATATTTTGTAATAATTGTGGTTTACATTTTAAGAAACATACCTATTACCTACCTCTCTCATCACCTTACACACGGAAAGAATACTGTTCAAAATGGTATTGTTAGAAGTATTTTAAGGTTTTGTACGTAAGAGTAGACAAGTGAGACATTGACTGTTTTTATGTTCAGACTCAACTGTTAGGAAGTTGATGTGCAGTTAATAAGTGCAATAAATATTTATATTGGAAAAGAAAATCGTGAGAGAATCGTGATCTCAATTCTAAGCAAAAAAATCGTGATTCTCATTTTATGCAAAATCGTGCAGCCCTGGCATCATTGTCACATTTTAGAGAAAAATAATCTACTTAGTTTTAAGAGTTTTAATCATTTGTGTTTTCTTAAATTAGTCTTTAAATATATAGAATAGAATAGAATAGAATAGAATAGAATAGAATAGAATAGAATTCAACTTTATTGTCATTGCACATGTCACAGGTACAGGGCAACGAAATGCAGTTTGCATCCATCCAGAAGTGCTTTAGCCGTGATATAGATATATTACAATATATATTAGCAATAATATAGATGTGTAAGTATATTACAGAAATGGGTCTATTATGGTATGTTATAATGTACACGGTGTGAAGTATGTTATGAATATTCTATAACTATAAGTATGTACAGGCTGTAGTGAGTACAAGCTGTAGTGAGTACAAGCTATGTACAGGCTATGAACAGGATATAAATATGAAATAAAAACTATACAGAAATCTGAGATATACAGTTATACAGAAATGTGAACTATGCAAGTTATAAACAGTTGTAGGATTAAAAATTATCATATGTACAGAATGATATTCACACAGAACTATACAGTAGTGCAGTTAGGATAATTGTGATAGTGATAAAGTGCTAGTGGTTGTGGGTGTGTGTATGTTCAGTCCATGAGTTTAACGTGGGTCAGATGTCAGGAGGCAGAGTTCAGGAGTCTGACAGCTGTGGGGAAGAAGCTGTTCCGGTACCTGGTGGTCTTAGTCCGGAGGCTCCTGTAGCGCCTCCCAGAGGGCAGGAGGGTGAAGAGTCCATGTGATGGGTGACTGGGGTCTCTGATGATTTTCCCAGCCCTTTTCAGACACCGCTTCCTGTAGATGTCCTTTATGGCAGGAAGTGGTGCTCCGGCGATGCGCTGGGCAGTTTTCACGACCCTCTGCAGCGCCTTCCGGTCCGAGGCAGAGCAGTTCCCGTACCAGACTGTTATACAGTTGGTCAGGATGCTCTCGATGGTGCAGCGATAGAAGTTCACCAGGATGTCTGAGGACAGGTGGTTCTTCCTCAGAGTCCTCAAGAAGAAGAGGCGCTGGTGAGCCTTCTTGACCAGCTTGGAGCAGTTGGTTGTCCAGGTGAGATCCTCAGAGATGTGGACTCCCAGGAACTTGAAGCTGCTCACACGCTCCACAGCCATCCCCTTAATGTGGATGGGTGGATGTGGGTCAGCATTCCTCCTGTAGTCCACGATGAGCTCCTTAGTCTTCTCGGTGTTAAGCAGCAGGTTGTTTGTGTCGCACCACTCAGCCAGATGATCCACCTCCTCCCTGTAGGCGGTCTCATCGTTGTCGCTGATGAGGCCAATCACCGTGGTGTCATCTGCAAACTTAATGATGGTGTTAGAACCATCAGCAGGTCTGCAGTCGTGGGTGAAGAGGGAGTAGAGGAAAGGGCTCATCACACAGCCTTGTGGTACACCGGTGTTCATTGTGATTGTTGATGAGCAGCGGTTATCCAGTCGGACATGTTGAGGGCGGTTGGTCAGGAAGTCCAGTAACCATTTGCAGATGAGGGAACTGATGCCCAGGTCTGTCAGTTTCCTGATGAGTTGTGAGGGGTGGATTGTATTGAATGCTGAACTGAAGTCTAAAAACAGCATTCTGGCGTAGGTGTTGTTGTTGTCCAGGTGTGAGAGGACAGAGTGCAGTGCGATGGAGACTGCATCCTCTGTGCTCCTGTTCTGGCGGTATGCAAATTGGTGGGGGTCCAGGGTGGGGGGGAGACAGGATTTGAAGTGTGCTAAGACCAGCTGCTCTAAGCACTTAGTGATGATGGGGGTGAGTGCTACTGGGCGGTAGTCATTGAGGCTAGATGGGTTGGAGTTTTTGGGTATCGGGACGATGGAGGTGGTTTTGAAGCAGGCCGGTACCACAGCGTGGGCCAAGGACAGGTTGAATATGTCTGTCAGGACTCCTGCAAGCTCCCCAGAACACGCTCTGAGAACACGCCCGGGGATGCCATCAGGACCTGCAGCCTTGTGGACATTGATCCTGCTCAGCACCGCTCCTACATCGGTGGGGGAGAGAGTCAGAGGTTGGTGGTCTGGCGTCGTGTCTGTTTTGGTTGTGGTCGTGGGGTTCCCTCGCTCAAAACGAGCATAAAAGTTGTTGAGCTCGTTGAGGAAGGAGACATCAGAGGATGCGGGGGAGGGTTTGATGGTCCTGTAGTCTGTAATGGTCTGGAGTCCTTGCCACATGCGTCGGGGGTTGGAGTTGGAGAAGTGTTCTTCTACCTTCTTTTTGTAGTGGTGTTTGGCTTTTTTGATGCCCTTCTTTAGATTAGCCCTGGCTGTACTGTAGGCGTGTGCATCTCCTGACCTAAAAGCAGTGTTGCGGGCCTTCAGGAGGAGACGAACATCCCGGTTCATCCAAGGCTTCTGGTTGGGGTACATGGTGATCCGTTTCTGGGTGTTGACACTGTCTGTGGTTTCGGAGATGTAATCCAGTACAGATGAGGCGTACTGGTCCAGGTCTGTGTTGGTGAACATATTCCAGTCTGTGTTTTTAAATCTGTCCTGGAGCACTGCGTCTGTCCCCTCTGGCTACACTTTAATTGTCCTCACAGTAGGTTTCACACGTTGGATGAGTGGTGAATACCTAGGTGTGAGGAACAGGGAGAGATGGTCCGATTGTCCAATGTGGGGGAGGGGTGTTGCTTTGTAGGCTCCAGCCAAGTTGGAATAAACATGGTCTAAAGTCTTGTCTCCTCTGGTGTGGCAGGAGACATGTTGGTGGAATCTGGGGAGGACTGTCTTTAAGTTGGTGTGGTTGAAGTCGCCAGCAACAATAAAAGCAGCCTCGGGGTGTTTATCCTGGTGTTTGTTAATGGCTGCAGAAAGTTCTTTCATGGCCAACCTAGCATTAGCGTCGGGGGGGATATATACTGCAGTGAGTATGATCGAAGTGAGTTCTCTGGGGAGATAATAAGGTCTGCATTTAACCATTAAAAACTCCGCATTAGGTGAGCAGTGACTCTCAGTAGTAGTGGAGTTCATGCACCAAGCATTGTTAATATAAATGCACAAACCTCCACCTCTGGTCTTGCTGGAGTCATCTGCTAGCCTGTCGGCTCGGTGTGTGTGGCGTCCTGCTAACTCGATAGCATTGTCCGGGCAGCTGTTGTTCAACCATGTTTCAGTGAAAAACATGACATTTGAGTCCATAATCCGTCTGTTGTTAGTGATGGAGAGCCGTATCTCATCCATTTTGTTTTATAAATAGGATGGCCCCAGAGTGTCTTAATAGATACATCCAGAGACAAGATAGTAATCGTATTACTAGAAGCATGGTGAACGGAAACTGCAAGATATCATATCGCAGATCTAAATTTGGTCAGTCGGCATTTTCCATAAAGGCTTGCAATCTGTGGAACACACATCCAACCAAAATCAAATTGATTACAGACATCAGATCCTTTCCATTGAAGGTTAAAGTTTGGTTAAAGGGAAATCAGAGATGTAGTCATTTTAACTAATGATTTTATTTTTATTTATTGTCTATTAATTGCAGTTGTATTTACGATGTATTTTGGCTTTATGAAAATGTATGTATGGTAAAATGTATTTATTTTGATTGTAAGCCCAACAAGGGACAATTGTTGAAAATTAGCAATAGCTATAAACTTATGTGCATTAAATCAGTTTCATGTTTTGTACTTGGACTATGTCAAACTGAACTGTCCCTTTTAAATAAATTTAAATTCAAATGTGTGGGGGAGGCTTTACCATGACATACACCTGGTTACATGGGAAGAAACTTATTATCTAATAGGACATTAGGGTTGTGTGAAATGTGTGTGGCTGGTGGATGAATGTTTTGGGGATTTATTTGGCGGCTACATTTTTTTTTTTACCAAGTGGAACCTGTCAATAAGTTTTGGTTTGATTTATCAGTTTAAGGAGACGAGTATGCTTTGGCAAGTCCTAAAACTAGACTTTCGTATTTTTATATTTTGTAGTATTTTCTTTTTTTCTTTTCATGTTTGAGGAGTGCACTGAGACTGGACTGATAATGGGGACAAATGGTTCACTGAATTGACACTGATACGCAGATTGCACCTACTCCAAGCAGAGAAGGAAAGGGTGGATGTATGTATGTTTTTCCAGGAGCAGGAAGATGACAGCGACATCCTAGGGTCGCATGAGCTTGTGGGCCATGCAGACTTAATCTTGTAGTTGTTCATTTCTGTGTGTATTTACCAGCGCTGTGTTATTCATGTTGTAGTGCCACATTTCTTTTTTTATAAATCATAACACATTAGTAATAGTAATATTATTTCCTCACTTTAGTGTTCACCAGTTGTATACATGCATGTAGAATGTTATCACAATTGGGCCCCATGTTATTGCACCTTCAGAGTGGACCCATCGTAGACTGGAAGACATCCTGCTTTAAGGGAGGTGACAGCGAAAATCGTTTTTAAATACTGAAGCTAGCTCTCCACCTCTACCATTGGTCTGGGGAGAACTGAAAAATGAACAATCGGGGGGAAGGAGTTCAGAGAAAGAAGAAAACTCACCGCGTCCAAGCCAAGTTTCCATCAGGAACATAAAATCCAGTCCCGACGAGATATAAAAGTCATCTAGGATGAAAGTCAGCCGAGAAGCTGATCATTGATCAGTTTCATGATTGAAGTAGCAACAGGAGATCCTCACAGATGCTGTCTTTACAAAAGATAAAAATAAAAACTAGGCCATTGTTTATTGGCAGACCAAGACTGTCATGATAAAAGGCTTGATTTTCGACATAGTGTTTTTAGTGATGACATTTCTGGCAATATGACGTTTTTGTTTATTTGCCGAACATATCTCCAAAAATGCACGTCATTGTTGAGAAACTTCACAGCACACTGATTTTGCATGCGTGAGGTCGGGTCCAGGATCCAAGACTACGACGGAATGGCCAATCAGCTGATCATTGATCAGTTTCATGATTGAAGTAGCAACAGGAGAGGGAGGGGGAGAGAAGAAGAGGCAGTCGCTCCATATATCGGTTGTTAAGCTTAGTGTGGGAATGCTTTCTTGATTTCTCTGGGACAGCTTTCTCGGAGATGAAATGCTGGTTTCGTAGCGATGCTCCAAATGCTCCACCAGAACACCGACAGCTCTCTTACGCCACAGCCGCTCTATCACGTGACGCATGCTGCTCCGACGTGCTAAGGTTATGAGCTGGGTTACGCTATGTCGCAAGTTTTTGTGAAGTGCTTTTGTGATATTTAAAAGATCGGATTAAATTTTGAATTTCTTTTCGATAACCGATCGAGTAATTTAGGTGAGTATCGGACCAATACGTAATATCGGATCTGTCCGTCTCAAATCTCAACTGCAGGGGCAGAATAATCCCCTAGTCTGTGGAAAAACATCTCAGGGCAGTCTACCCCTGAGATTGAAGCAAGAAGAGGAGGAAGAACGCAGAGAATCACCCAACACGGAAGACACTGAGTGTTAAATTACAACAGAGGTTCTAGTTTTAGTACAGAGAGAAGAAAGAGACTGTCAAGAGGAGAAATGTTTTACTGCTATTATTTGCTGCTATTAGTATAATCATCATTACCATTTCATTATTAATAGTGAGGTTGCATTCAGATGCCTTCAGATGTTCAAATGTATTGGTATTATATTAGTCTTTATTACAAGTCCAGTAAGAACCACTTCAAATTGTTGAGTTGAATCTATAATTGTAAAGGCTTTTGAATGTTTTTATATTCTTACACATAGTCTTCAATGGGGGAGAAACGGAGCTGCAGCGACAGGCTTCTGCAGAAGTGAAACCGAAAGCAGTGTGAGTGCAAGTTAAGAGCAGGGTGTTTTTATGCATTTATGGCGGATTAAGCTTTGAGTAGTTGTGTTAGATTGAAACAGTTGTTTTATATATTTTACATATAAGTCAAGATCAGTACACACAGGATGGCCTTAGCCTGGTTGCCTAAGTTGAGGTCAACTAAGGTTCAGAGAACACATGCAGCGTGCACGCACAGACAGATGAGACATACACACACAGAGTTTCAGTTGTGCTGGCCTTCTGTCTAGTGGAAAGGTGAAGGGTGAAACAGAGGGCAGCAGAAGCTGACATATACATACACACCATAGTAGATTCACTTTAGTAGGTAAGAAGTTTGGGTGCGTACGTGGTAGTCTGTTCCAGGAAGTACACCAGATGTCCCAGAGATAAGCGACAGCGGAGGCGAGCGTTCGAGGATGGAGACAGGAAGCACCTGCCTTCGACGCGAAGATGATGTTCTGTTTTAAACTATGTTAAAAGTCATTGTGGTTTTGAGTTGACGTATGCTATATTAACTCTGCCTAGCAACAGAAAAGGGGGCTGTACTATCTTAACCCTATAAAACCGTGGTCTGACGATTGTAAAGCAGTTCAATACTGATTGGGTTGTTGAACTCACACATGTGTTCATTAAAATGCCGTCTAATTTGCACCAGGCTGGATCTGTGGTTATTTTTGAATTCCCCCTCAATATTCTGAACCTTAACAAGACACAGGTGAAGATGGTTTTGTGGGAGAGCAAAACACACTTAGCCAGATTAGTGTGTTTAGTATGGGTCTGACACTTGTAGAGCATATTTTAATGGAATAGACGTGGACTACATTGAAGTGGAAACACCAGCTGAATAGTGTGAGTGTAGCCTGAGGCTATGTCCACACTAACGCGTTTTTGTTTGAAAATGCACCGTTTTCTCTTCATTTTGGCATCCGGTCCACACTGAGACGGCGTTTTCGCTGATGGAAAGCGCAGTGGTTTGAAAACGCTCTTGAAAACAAATACAGGGAGTGCAGAATTATTAGGCAAGTTGTATTTTTGAGGAATAATTTTATTATTGAACAACAACCATGTTCTCAATGAACCCAAAAAACTCATTAACATCAAAGCTGAATGTTTTTGGAAGTAAGTTTTAGTTTGTTTTTAGTTTGAGCTATTTTAGGGGGATATCTGTGTGTGCAGGTGACTATTACTGTGCATAATTATTAGGCAACTTAACAAAAAACAAATATATACCCATTTCAATTATTTATTTTTACCAGTGAAACCAATATAACATCTCCACATTCACAAATATACATTTCTGACATTCACAAACAAAACAAAAACAAATCAGCGACCAATATAGCCACCTTTCTTTGCAAGGACACTCAAAAGCCTGCCATCCATGGATTCTGTCAGTGTTTTGATCTGTTCACCATCAACATTGCGTGCAGCAGCAACCACAGCCTCCCAGACACTGTTCAGAGAGGTGTACTGTTTTCCCTCCTTGTAAATCTCACATTTGATGATGGACCACAGGTTCTCAATGGGGTTCAGATCAGGTGAACAAGGAGGCCATGTCATTAGTTTTTCTTCTTTTATACCCGTTCTTGCCAGCCACGCTGTGGAGTACTTGGACGCGTGTGATGGAGCATTGTCCTGCATGAAAATCATGTTTTTCTTGAAGGATGCAGACTTCTTCATGTACCACTGCTTGAAGAAGGTGTCTTCCAGAAACTGGCAGTAGGACTGGGAGTTGAGCTTGACTCCATCCTCAACCCGAAAAGGCCCCACAAGCTCACCTTTGATGATACCAGCCCAAACCAGTACTCCACCTCCACCTTGCTGGCGTCTGAGTCGGACTGGAGCTCTCTGCCCTTTACCAATCCAGCCACGGGCCCATCCATCTGGCCCATCAAGACTCACTCTCATTTCATCAGTCCATAAAACCTTAGAAAAATCAGTCTTGAGATATTTCTTGGCCCAGTCTTGACGTTTCAGCTTGTGTGTCTTGTTCAGTGGTGGTCGTCTTTCAGCCTTTCTTACCTTGGCCATGTCTCTGAGTATTGCACACCTTGTGCTTTTGGGCACTCCAGTGATGTTGCAGCTCTGAAATATGGCCAAACTGGTGGCAAGTGGCATCTTGGCAGCTGCACGCTTGACTTTTCTCAGTTCATGGGCAGTTATTTTGCGCCTTGGGTTTTCCACACGCTTCGTGCGACCCTGTTAACTATTTTGAATGAAACGCTTGATTGTTCGATGATCACGCTTCAGAAGCTTTGCAATTTTAAGACTGCTGCGTCCCTCTGCAAGATATCTCACTATTTTTGACTTTTCTGAGCCTGTCAAGTCCTTCTTTTGACCCATTTTGCCAAAGGAAAGGAAGTTGCCTAATAATTATGCACACCTGATATAGGGTGTTGATGTCATTAGACCACACCCCTTCTCATTACAGAGATGCACATCACCTAATATGCTTAATTGGTAGTAGGCTTTCGAGCCTATTCACCTTGGAGTAAGACAACATGCATGAAGAGGATGATGTGGACAAAATACTCATTTGCCTAATGATTCTGCACTCCCTGTACATCTGAAAACGGTGGATTTGCGTTGCAGTGTGGACAGCGAAAACTTTCTAAAACGATGACGCATGTTAACCTTATGAGTTAGTTGTTTTGTTTGCTCTCAATTTTGACAGTCCTATTAAAGATTAATATCAGTCTGTACATGCTCCAGATTTCTTGAAATTATTTAACTCTCAATCACTTTTGCAACTTTTTACTTTTGTGTTACTCACCGCAACAAGTCCACCTCATTGTTAGTCCATTTAAAAAAATCTGTGCTTTTCCTCAACATTTTGCTGCCACGTTTCAAAGAGCCGGTGTTCTGGGAATCCATCCTACCTGACATACCATCCTACCCGTTGTTTCTGCACATGCGCCAAACCATCCTACCTTTGTTAACCCTTTAAGACCTACCATAGAACCAAGTCCGCCAGAGCTTATATTATATTTTTACATGCTGTAGTGCCAATTTTGGGAGCATTTCAAGTTGATATACATCAATACAACCATTATAGCCCAAATTTTAATAATATGTATGCATTAAGTGCATAGTAATTACATAAAGTGCAAAAAAGTGCAATAAACTACAAAAAAATTGAAAATCGTTTTTGTTTTTTTAACATATATTTCTAGTTAGAGAAATTTAAGAGGCTTATCCCTCAAAACTGTAAATACAAAAAAGTTGCACAAACTAGTTTCCCACCACAGGAAATTTATTTGAAGTGTCTTCATAGTTTTACTTTTGAAATACACCAATTTTTATATACTGCAGGAAAAACGAAAATAAATATTATAGTGCAAATTTGCAAAAAAGCAGCATATGCATCAAAATAAACTATTTCCAGCAGTGCAATTCGAGTTCTAAGCATCCCAGAAACGACACAGAAAGTCATAAAGTCAAAGATAACTTTTAAAAACACCAGTATAGGCTCTGAGGCCCTGATAGTAAAACAAAACTACATTTCCGCGAAAATGACGTCACTTCCGGTTTCGGGCAGGTAATGGCGGACATGCGAAAGTTCGCACTGACGTCTATTCCAACGTAGGAAGTGTTATGAACAGCTGATCGGATCGGCAAAACGTCTTTCTGGAATATTATGTTTTTGTTGCTGCAAGCGCTTTTTATGCAGTTTTTGCAAAGCTATATGTGGAAGAAAACCGTGACCTAGGACAAGCTGATGGCATAAGATGTAAGTACAACTTCTCCGGTTTCATATGTAAAAAAAATTATTGCTCTAGCTTACGTGGTTGCAGTGCTACTGGGATTTAAAAATAGTTACGCAAAACGGAGCGTGCCCGCTCCGACCGGTTTTAAATGGTTAATCTGAGCTACAAGCATACTTTAACAGCTAAAATTCAGTGGCGAACCATCCTACTTTTGTCAATAACAGCCAGAAACACACTCTGATGGGTAAAATTAAGTGCCAAACCATGATACCTTTGTGAATGTTACCTACAAGCATACTTTAACAGCTAAAATTCAGTGGCGAACCATCCTACTTTTGTCAATAACAGCCAGAAACACACTCTGATGGGTAAAATTAAGTGCCAAACCATGATACCTTTGTGAATGTTACCTACAAGCATACTTTAACGGGTAAAATTAAGTGGCAAACTGTCCTGGCTTTTTGAACAACATTTAAGGATGCAGGGACTGACAGAGACAGGTTTACCTTGCCTGGTTGGGCAGCTCTCTGGGTGCTCAGCACCCCCAAAGCTCTGATCCTAGAATCGCCCCTGGCTGGGAGTAAATAAAATACAGACGCATCTGGAGATCATCCTATGAACTCCTATTCTAAAGGCTGATCTGAGGAGCATTCCTCACACACACCTTTATAGCGTAAGGGGGGACGAGCGGCGGGGGTAGCCCTTTGGCACCCCTGCCCAGTAGGCTTCCACTACTCTCTCTCTCTCTCTATAGAGATTGAAAATGTGACGTCATTCAGGGGTAAAACCGCAAAGAGTTCTGGGAACTCGTGGTAAGAGGTACTAGCGCACGCAGGCTTTCAATTGAAATCAGTTACACAGCGATAAAAAGAAACACAAAAAATGGCAAGAAGCTGTTGTATTATTAACTGCAATAGCCGGTCGCATGACAGCCACGGGAAGCCGACGGGTAAAGAGATCGGTTGTTATCGGATTATGTCGTTGAAGAGAAATTGTTCGAGCCATGTTTCCAAAGTAACAAACAGGCGACAGATGGCCTGGATTGCAGCCATTCAAAGACCAAATATAACGTCCCAGAACACTCCAGCTCACATGTTAGTCTGCTCCAAGCATTCCCACAAAGGTCAGTGTTTTGTAGTAGTTAATATGTCATTTTTCATAACATAATTGGTGATATAGGTTACAAGTGTGGAATAAGGGAAATATCTTACTGCTAATTATGCTTATTATCATTATCATTGCATTAATTAACTTTGCATTAAAGTCATGATCATTGCATTAAACCATATAATAATCACTTCATTGAAGCAGTTATTGAAGCTGCTGACATTACATTAAAGTCTGTATTACAGGTGTTATCATAATCACATAATAATCTCTCATTGCAGGCGCAACTGTAATCATGCTATACACATTGCAATTTGGTGCTTATTAAAGAGTTGTGGCTCAGTCAATTAATCAGAAGGTTGAAAGCTCCGTTGGGTGTGAATGTCCCGGCGAAACATGGAGTAAGTGGCTTGGAGCTATGGAAGGTTCAATGCATGCACGCCTACAAAACACATATAATACATTTAATCAAGAAACAGGCTGGAGTGAAGGCCTGAATGTATTCAGCTTCTTGTTGCAGTTGAGTTTGCCCAGATACAGGTGACAGAAGAGGTGGCCAGATGACTGCCATCCCCAAGGACCATCTGGAGGATGCAGCGAGTGGCCTTATATGGAAAATGTGATAGAGACAGGAACTTCTATGTCTATTTTAGCTTATGAAAATGAATATTTACTGTATCTGATATATCACAATCTTTGTAAACGCATAAGGGGGCGTCAACCCTGATGAATCAAAAGCAATCTGAAGTGTCTTTTTGGGTGGAGTCCTACAACTGATGTTTGGCAGTTCGTACCTCCCCGCATGTGTATTCAATAAACTCTTCCGTTTGATTGCATCCTTCTGGGCCTTTGGTATTTTGTTTTGGATCTCAGTATTTCGAATCGGGACAGTTTTGGTGCCGTGACCCGGATATCTGAGTCCATTGACTTGGTTCTGAGGTTCTGGTGGAGAAAAACAGAGGCCAGAGGTGGTCAAACAGGCAGACGGGACCCAGTGGTTCGGCTGAGTGTTCAGGGCCCTGACAAAAAAGGTAGGCACAGCCTGTTAAATCAAAATGTGCTGATTGAAATATTATATTCTAAATTTACTCAGCTAAATTACTGATGGATGTCTGTTTGAGTAATTGTTGAGAAATTGAAGCTTCATAAGATGTTGAAAAGGTCAAGCTTGATGTTCTTATGATAAAAGTGAGAAAGACAATAAGGTGTCTTTAGAATATTGAAGGTGAAATAAGTTAATATATTGAAGGTGAAATAACTTAACATATTGAAGGTGATTGAAGGTGAAATAACTTTAAAGTTCAGGGGTGGAGACCCCCCCTCTATCGGAGACGTCCTTTAGAGCCCGCTAAGGTTGCGGTCACTCCAGATTGACCATCTGCCGACGACTTGGGACCGCGGTATTAAAATTGGTTATGATCAGAGGATCATGTTGGTATAAAGTTATTGTTTCATAGAGAAAGTAATCTTGGACATAGAGGTCCGACAAACAAACCTTGGGTTGTGCAAGGTTTTCTCATGTGAGGCAGAATTTCAGGAAGCCAAGTGTTTGATAGGTTTTCTGAGAAAGTAATGTTGAGAAGAATAAATGTTGACATTACTGAGTTAATGTTGATAAAGGTCAGTGGATCTGCTGTGGTCCTGTAAAGAAACATTGCTGGTTGTGAGAAGTATTGAGTGAATATTTCTGAGTCTACTCTGAGTCAGTGCAGGCGTCAAGGTTGACTGATTTGACACTGAATGTTGCGTGTATCACTCCCTGGCAGATACCCAGGTTTTGAAATAGTGTCGGATCCCATGATTTTCAGGTGATGAATTGCCTGACAATAGGAGTCAGAAAAGGACTTTTTGATGCTATATTTTGTGTGATTTGAGAAAGATTGTGTTCGATCTGTGTTCGAATAGACACACACACACACACATTCATTGCAGCTGTTGGGTGTGAACAACTTCCTCTTTTAAATTTAAACTGCGACACATGTGTTCATTGAACTAGAACTTCAGCAGTGAATGAGACAGGATTTAGAATTTCAGAAAATAGAGTCAGAAACGGTTTTGTGGCTCTTGGTAAACTGACTTTGAAGGAAAAATCAGTGTTTATTGTGCTGGAGTAACAGATCCGGCGTGGTCTGAAGTGTAGAATCAGCTGGGTGTACAGCGTTGTTGATATTAACAGATCCGGCATGGTCTGAAGTTTGGTGGATCCGCTGAGGTCCAGAAGAATAGTCAGTGCGGACTGCGTTGGTTTGAAATCTTGATAAATGATCCAGGAAGAATTGCCCTGGGTCTCTGTGTGTGTGAGCTGTTGAGTAACAGCCTACGCAGTTAGAATTGGGTGCTGGTTACTTCCTCTTTTCAGTTTCGAAAAAGAAGAGTTTTGGTTTCACTTTAAAGTTTGATTACGTATTACTGGGTGAAACACGGTTTCACTTGTGATTAAGGAAATAATATGCTTACTTTTGGGTCTATGAAAATTGAATAACAGTGGGTGATCTCTGTGACAACATACAGTGTTGAGATACTGGATGTTGAATTGAAGATAGTGGATCTTGACGTTTTGTTTTTATTGATTTTAAAACCAGCAGAGAGTTTATATTTGCTCAGTCTTTTGACTGCCTGAGCTGACTTCCTCTTTCTCAGTGAACAGCTGTGTGCAGCTGAATTAAAGGACTGAGAGAACAGAGGGAGTGATTTTCAAGCTTTGTGCGTGTTTACACCAAAAGTGGCTGGTTTGGTGCATTCATGAGGTGAATGCAAGATTAACATTGTTGAGCTGATAATTGTGGTGGGCTTGGTGCATACTTCAGGTGAATCCAGTATTGACATTGCTGGGTTGACTATTGTGTTTCACCCCTAGAGTGAAAACAGAAACTGAAGCAGCTGAATGAAGACACACTGGGCCAGTAAGTGAACAGGAAGACCAGTGCAGAGATGAAAACATTGAAAGAGAACCACAGTGAGTGTTGCAAATGGATGATCATGTGCCAAGGAATATCCGGTTGGATGAAAGAGGATGTAAAGAGCATCCTAAAGTCTTTGCAAGATTTGCAACAGGAAAATAAGAAACTAGAGGGACAGATACAGACTCTGTCCATAAACAAAGAGGAACTGGAGCTCCTGAATGATGTACCATATGACACAGTGGAGCATCAACCAGCCGATGCAGTCAGGAGAACCACATGACTGCACCAAGAAAGCTGAAGCTGAAGAAAAGTCGGAGAGACCTGGAGACTTGAAGGGGCAACAGTCAGCTCAGAGAGCAGAAGAAATTGCACTGAGCAGGGCCCTGAGACTGGCTAAAGAAAAGAGAGCGAAGATATACACAGATTCAGCTCATGCATTTGGGGCAGCACACGTGGAGCCCACTCAATGGAAGAGAGCAGGCTTCAGAGCGGCAACAAATGCTCACATTTCAAAGAAGAAAGAAATGGGAGGACTGGAAAAGGTCCTGGATGACCCAAACGAGGTCAGTATCATAAAATGCAAAGGATACTCTCAACCAACCACATTGGTGGCACAAGGGAACCAGAGAGCAGATGAGGCTGCCAAGTAAGCAGCAGGCTACAAAGGAAAGCAGCAAATGGTGAGAGGCCGGGGTAAAAAGAGTGAGTTCGGACGAAGAAGTCCGAGAAAAGGACACCTTGAGTTGAGCAAGGTGTTTAAATGACTCAGGATTTCAGAGAATTGAGTCAGCTGTGATCTTGAGTTCTAATGGTAAATTGATTTTAAAGGAAAATCAGTGTTTACCATGTTGAAGTAATTGTGAAAATATTACTAGATGTGCTGTGATACAAGTGAAGAATAAGTTGTGTACATGGGGATACACAATTGTGTTGATATTGATGGATCGGCTGCAGTCCATGTGATAAGTTAATACTGGGTGCATTGAGACAAGAAACTGTTTTTAAATCAGCACTGGCGGCAGTGATATACATGTGCTGAAGAGTACTGGACCCAGCGAGGTCCATTTGATGAAGTTCTTGGGCAGATAAATGACAGAAACAGTTTTTGAATCTTGTGTGAGAATTTTGAAGCACTGAGATTGAGTTTTCTCCGTGCTTGGTGCGCTGTGAGGACTTATATGACGGTTATAAGTCCAAAGTTTATGCCTTGGAGGCCAAGAGTTGTGTGAAGAGAAGAACATGACTTAGAAAAGGACATTTATGGTCAGATTTTGTCTAAGATGGGGAGAATTGTCCGAGATGGGTTTATTTTTCTTCTCTTGTAAAAGGACAGACGCAGTTACTGGGTGTTGTCTACTTCCTCTTTTGTTTTTTGTTTTTATTTTAATAGAGGGAGTTTTATTAAACATGGACATGTCTAGAATTGGGCACTTTAAAATGATAACAGTGCACTTAGAAATCCTGTCAGGTGATTTTGTTTTGTACTTTGATGAGCTAATAATCAGCTCTCTTTTTCTCATTTTTGTTCTAAGCAGGCCTGGAAGGGAGAATAACAGCGCTGTAAAAAACTTCCGGACAAACAAATATAAGGTGACTTTTCCAGATTACAATGGGTGCAGGAAAGGCTACCTGTGGGGACCTGATCAGATTGAAAGTCCCTGTCTAAAAGGATTGTAGCGACTCAATCCAGTCCAAAAGCATAAAGAACTAGTTTCCATTTTTGTGTGTGCTGTGAGAGTGATTAGAGGTTTCAATTGTTTTTCTTTGACTTGCTCTTTTTGATTATGAACAGCATGTCCAAAATATTTGTATGAAAGCATATTTTGAGTGATTTTAACTGTGTGAATGCTGTCAGTATTTGATTTGAATGTCTCTGCATGATTTGTCTGAGTGAGTGAAAAAGGGAGAAGTTTGAGAGAAAAGGCAGTGTGTGCGAGATGAGTCATGGCGTCTGAAAGAGGTTAGAACATTTAAAAGTGTGTATGAAATATATTTCTTTTGTGATGTAAAGTAGGATGTTTTAAAGTTTGAAAGTGCTTTTAATTCAAGAAATGCATGAGTGATGGTATGAGAGGTTGAGTTTATTTTTATGTTTGAAAGAGCTCTATTTAAAAGTGTGTATGAAAGGAAGGTGTATTGTTTTTAGACCAAGACTTAGTAAAACTAAAGAGGGTTTGTAGACTGTAAATATGAAAAAACAAGTGTTTGATTAATCTGTAGAAACAGGAAAGAGAAATAGGAAATACTGTGCTGCTGTGTGTGTGAGAGGAAGGTGTGTGTGTGACTGATGATGTCAGGGGAGCACCCAGAGAAATGGACAGAGTTAAATTCTAAGAAGATGAAGCAAATCGAGGTTTTAAGATAAAAATGAATATAATACTAATTGTATGCTTTAGTGTGCCAATACAGGTAGACCTCTCTCAACATTGAACTTTGAGTAACCGGCAAGAAAGTATAGAGGAACAATTGGGAAAATAGGCCACTTTTTGGCTGAAATTCTACAGCTTCACCTGTCACTTTGTCCCTAAACTGAGAAGAAGTTCAAAGGACAGTCAATCGCCTGATGAAGACCGACAGAACAGCGTGGACTTGAATACAGCAGGCAAACGACAGTGCCCCCGATCCATTAACACTGATGACGACTGACGACCAGCAGCAGCATGTAAGAAAAGCAACATGTACTGTGAAAATACAGGCTGGGCAGTTGAACAGTGGGATAAAGAATTGTGGAAGAGCACTGGACATTGAGTGTCATATTTGCCATGCTTGAAGTAATCTTGGAAGAGAAGACTGAAAAGCCGGACGGGAACTTAACTTCGAAGAAGAATACGGAAAGATCAAAACAGAGAAGAAACAGACTGTGTTTGCTGGAGCTTTGAAGCCCGAACAGGACACTATGAGAAAGGGATGGGGTCCAGTCTCAGGTGAAGCGGGACGAGTTTGACTGCGAGAATATAGGATATAATTGGAATGAAAATTGAAGCGGGAACTCATGATTGTTTAGTGATGTCCACCATATCACGTTTAAAAGAGGTAAACATGAATAGAAAACACACATGCACAAATTGTTACATGTGAAATTATTTTTGGAAAGGCTCAGAAGCGAGATAGTTTGAATTTAAAAGCTCAGTGAAAAGATGCATAAATTAAATATGAATACATAAAAATGCAATGAAGAGCACAATATAGGATGCAATGAAGATGCAGCTTACACTTAATTAAGAACACGCTTACATTCATATTCATGACATAAACATGACATAACTGGTATTTGTGGCAGGAAAGAGAGAAAAGTGGGTCGTTTAAACACTCGTGATAATAATGAAAATGTCTTAGTTTTGTTATTTTCAGGAGTAAAGCAGACTTGGACCAACTCTCCAGATCCAGCAGTCGGAAGAAATTAGAGGTTAACATCAATGAATAAGTTAAGGCAAGTTTCTGGTTGAATTGTTCACAGCGTGATGTGTCCATGAACCTGAAAAGCAAGCCCTAGCTCCTGGCTGAAGACTAGGAGTGCTTTATTTAAGGTGGGAAATTAAAGTTTGGGTTAGTAATTCAGGGAAAAAAGAAAACTGACTGCTTAACTGGAGAATTGGGAAGTGTCTGGGAGACTGTGAAGCCATAGATGCAAAATAACACATACACATACACATACACATACAAACAGAGAATGCATTAACCTTACAGAGACAAGCTCATGAAGATTAATGAACAGATATTGAATAAACCTGGCTAAGAACACAAGCATACGCAATGAAGATCAGCTTGCTACTTGTATGAGTGATAGAATGGTGTGAATGTTTAATAAAATACATTTAAAGCTTGAAGTTGAGGGATAGCTCAGGGAAGTTCGAGGACAAGGGAGTGATGTATGTGTAAAGGAAAATGTCTCCAGCTTGGGAAAGGGTGAAACTGCAGATCACCCGAAGCCCTTGATGGATACAAAATGAAATATGAATAAAATATTATAATGGACTATTGTATATTAGTAGTATAGTAGTATATTGTAATGTACTGATACATTTGGGTGTGACCAACCCCAAGCATGAAGTGTTCTCAGGTGGAAGCTGGCAACTTACTAGTGGCAACGGCTCTGCTCATCATGCTATCCGCAATGGAAGACGGCAGAACACACTACACGAGCCGAGAAGAGAGATGGACACATGACAACTCACATCTAACGCACATGACATAAGCACATCAGTACATCTAACCATATATGTTAAACACGCTGGACCTTACGAAGCATTCTGCATATTGAGGAAAGCACTGAACGGGACAACTATAATAATTGTGTACACAGAGTGCTTATTACGAAGTGTGTTCTGGTCGACCACCTCGAACACCTGAGGTTGTTGTTTCATTCCCTGTGCCAGAGGACTGCTGGAGAAGGTAATAACGAGGGCTGTAAACACTGAATCGGTGACTTGGGTGGCCATGATGCCACTGATGGATGTGGGGTTGACCGACTGGGAGGAGGAGTGACTCAACGCAATGGGGTGACCCTGTTTGTGAACAGGGTCAAAAGGGGGTGTGTGGAATAAGGGAAATATCTTACTGCTAATTATGCTTATTATCATTATCATTGCATTAATTAACTTTGCATTAAAGTCATGATCATTGCATTAAACCATATAATAATCACTTCATTGAAGCAGTTATTGAAGCTGCTGACATTACATTAAAGTCTGTATTACAGGTGTTATCATAATCACATAATAATCTCTCATTGCAGGCGCAACTGTAATCATGCTATACACATTGCAATTTGGTGCTTATTAAAGAGTTGTGGCTCAGTCAATTAATCAGAAGGTTGAAAGCTCCGTTGGGTGTGAATGTCCCGGCGAAACATGGAGTAAGTGGCTTGGAGCTATGGAAGGTTCAATGCATGCACGCCTACAAAACACATATAATACATTTAATCAAGAAACAGGCTGGAGTGAAGGCCTGAATGTATTCAGCTTCTTGTTGCAGTTGAGTTTGCCCAGATACAGGTGACAGAAGAGGTGGCCAGATGACTGCCATCCCCAAGGACCATCTGGAGGATGCAGCGAGTGGCCTTATATGGAAAATGTGATAGAGACAGGAACTTCTATGTCTATTTTAGCTTATGAAAATGAATATTTACTGTATCTGATATATCACAATCTTTGTAAACGCATAAGGGGGCGTCAACCCTGATGAATCAAAAGCAATCTGAAGTGTCTTTTTGGGTGGAGTCCTACAACTGATGTTTGGCAGTTCGTACCTCCCCGCATGTGTATTCAATAAACTCTTCCGTTTGATTGCATCCTTCTGGGCCTTTGGTATTTTGTTTTGGATCTCAGTATTTCGAATCGGGACACAAGCAAGTCTGGTGCTGAACAGAAATTGTTTCGCTATGCTCCTTTGTTTATTGTGCATAAATAGTAAATAGTAAACTGTACCTGGGCTTGTTGCAGTGACCTGAAGTTACTAAACTTCATGAGTGTATGCACTCATGAAGTTTAGTAACTTCAGGTCACATTGTTCTCCTTCGTTTTGTACATACCTTTTTTGGCGGGCAAAGAAAAAGTAAGAATTTATTGGAACCAGAGAATGAACGTTTTGCGGTGCTACAAATGCTTGCATTTGGATTGTTTTGCCACGAGTTCCCGGCATGCAATGCGCGAAAGTCACGTGGTCTGTTAATCTCTATTATTCACCCTGGGGTTGCCCTCCCCCACGCTTGTACCTGTGGCTTCCTGTCCTGGGGGTGGAGGTTGGCTGTTCTCCTGCCCTGCAGCCCATCCTTTTGTTCATATTCAAAGACTATTTTTCTATATATATTCTTACCCCATAGCAACCGCCATTTCATAATGTTGCAAGCAATCACGAACTCTACAGTTTGTCTAACTCCAGTGTATACCAAGCAATCTATTATTCTCAACAGAGCTAAACTCAACGTAAACTGAACCCACATTAAAGTTAGCTCGGTGCTTACCTTTAGATGAGCCCACAAACCGAGAGAAACTCCGTGATGAAGCTGGAAGTCTTCCCAAAAAGGAAACAGATCAGGGAGCAGAGACCCACGTGGTTCACGCTGATCTCAGCGACAATCCAGGAGACAAGGGTGTGCAGATCGATGCAGATATCGATCCAAACGTTGGTAGTGGTATATGTTCCTGTAAGTTCACTACTTTACTCCCGTTTCATGAAAAAGCAGCTCTCTCTGCTCGACTCCTCTCCTGCACACACACTTTGCTCCGCCCCCTTTTACCGGCTCTGCTGTGATTTGTGGCTGTGCGGTCACGTGACTTAGCTACACAACGTAACCACGTGGGAGTGTTATTTCAAAATTAGCGCCAATCTTTCTAATGATGGTAAATTTGATTCTTTTTACTGAATCGAGTTTTAATGAGTCACTCACCAAAGCGAATCGAATTTTTTGAGTCATTTGATTCACTTTGTCAGTTGACCAGAGAGTGCAAAAATGTACATTTTCACTCAAACATAATTTGTTTCTCTTTTCATGTAAATCCTACTGCTAAGATGAGTGATTCTAAAAGAAAAAAACTATTTTATAGAGCAAAAACATTTCTAAAATTAAGCAATTTCCTATCAAAATTTCTTAATAAACATTTATTTTGTTTATTTTTATTTTATTAGTATTTTCCTTAAATGTGTAAAATATATATTTTCTCATCTAAATGTCCACTGAGCTGTGAGCCAGGGGGCGGTAATGCGCCTTAACATTGGTTGCCAACCAAGAAGAAGAAAAAGCTGTGACGCAGGAGGGAGGGGGTGAGTGAGTGAGTGTCCACTGTGAGCGACCATCTTTGAACAGAGGCGGCGGTTTACAACACCAACTGTCTGCCATCTATAATCCATTTTTGAGATCCCTCCCCAGGCGCCTTAACGCCCACTCACATCCTGGGCCATCTGACCTGGCAAACACACCTTCAGACTGAGCGGGATCAACACCCAGAAGACTAAGAAGCACTAAGAGCACGGGTGTCAAACTCGAGGGCCGGTGTCCCGAAACTTTTCCATGTTTCCCTGCTGCAACACACCTGAATAAAATTAGTAGGTTATCAGTAAAACTCTAGCACTTGACTGCATGCTGACTTGACTGCAATTCATGTTACAGCAGCTCATGAGTGAATGAACATGGTGCAATAAAAGTATTTTAGAGGTACATTTTTTTCAAACACTTACATTTATTTAACTTGGGTAGGGTAAGGGGCTCCACCTCTGCATGCAGTCAAGTTCTGTGCATGGCCTCTGCACCTGTCCCTCCTGCACTTTCCTGCTCAGCCTGTCAGATGTTTAGTTACTCCTCAGCCTCTTTAGCAATAGAGATACTTTTAATAAATCTAGCCTATTTGCAGCTCTGAACTGAAGACTTCTGATCTGCAACACGTGAAGCTAGAGACACCAGTAACCATAGTCTTCCAGGGGCCATAGTGTGGCGGGCCAGGAGTGCCAAAATCAATTGATTTATTCTGCCATTAAATAATTAATTAAATGTTTCATTTATTAATTAAAATTGGAATTAATTAATTAAATAAACATTACAATATTTAATGAAATAGCCATTCATTTTATTTGAAATGTTTGATAAATGATTCATTCATTTCCAATTTTAATAAATTATTGACACATTTACTTATTTAATCTTAGTTTTAGTTCAAAATTAATGCTTAACAAAGTCTAACACATATGAACACCAGATAATAAAGAAAAGCGAATGGTTCAGTCTAACATGTGCTCCAGTGAGACATTAAACTTCAGTAAAACTATGCAGTTATTAAACTTGACTTTAATCTGAGCCAAACTGATTTGCTCAGTTGTAAATAAAACGGTGAAGTAAACATGACCTGACAGACAGAAGCTGAGTGAATTAAGTCCAGTGTTGCGTTCATGGTTCGAGTGCTCTGTAGTTTTCTCAGTGTCCATCTCCTCTTTTTAAATCACGTTTGTCATCTTTAACACAGGTCAGTCACTCTGAATGAAACACAAGCTCCAGCAGCTCTGCGCTCAGGAAACAAAGCAGGTTTTCTTGTGCACAATATTGCGCAGACATTACGTTATACCGAGCTGCAGCTGCCCACGTTAAACTGTGACTATCACCAGGTAACATGGGCATTTCCTGAATCAGCAGCAAATGAGAATCTGCAGATGCAACATCTGGAACACACAAATCTAACTGGCTAACGTAAAAAACAGTTAAAAACAGCTCGGTACACTCTATCAGCTAACTGTTAGCAGATCTAATGACATCTCCAAAAACATCGGAGCACTTTTGCAAACATGTTCTATGTTGACAACCTGACCAGACATGTAAAGATTACAGTACTACATTTGCAGCTTAAACATTATTAAAAGTATAGTTTGTGACAGAAAAACTGGGTATTTCAAAACTTTATTTACAGTTTAGAGCATCACCACCATTGCTGCTTGTGATCTGAAATGCACTCTGGGATACCTGGCTGCCTCAAGTCCACACTACCACCAGTTCATAGCAATCTAATATCTAGGATTGACTTGACAGAGACTTGACAGTCTCATGTGCTGTGTTAGTGTTTTCAGTTTTGCTTCCTCCTGTCTCCTTGTATGTGATTTCTCCCAGCTCAGCTCTCCCCCTGTGTCTCATTCCCTCGTTATCCCTCTGTGTATTTAAGCCCTTTGTCTTCTTCTTTGGTTGCTGGATTGTCTACGTGTTATTCACTGCATTTCCCGTGTTCAGGTTTTGATGATGCATGGTCCACATCTCAGGTCTTTATTTTCTTTATTCTTGTTTTTCAGTTTTTCCCAGTTTAGGTTTTAGTTGTTTAGTCTTTCTCTCCTTTCGGTTTTGTTTGCATTTTGCTTTTCAGTTTAAATCCATCATTATCAACAGTGTGTCAAGAAGATGATTTTCTACATGCACATGTAAAAACATGCATATGTGAGTTGGAATCAGACCTGTATGAGTCTTACGTTTCTTGGCCTCTGGAGGGCGCTGACATGTCAGCTAACATAGTGGATTTTAAAAAGTGGTCATGACAGTGTAGATTTCTGGATTTTATACTTAATGGGCTGCATATTTATTTATTATACAGGCTACACAGTGCATAAAATGTAACTGAAATCTTTTATTATCTGGGTTGAAGAAAATAAAGTTATAGACTATATTTATATGAAATGTGTATACTTACTGCATTTGAATCGTTTTAACCATGTATTATAATACATATTACAGATGTAACACTTTCATATGTGTAAACAACAATGGCTTTGCCACTTAAAGAAAAATCTCACAATCTACCCCTGAACACATTTTCACTTCTCAATTGAAATTATTATAAAATATTATAAAATATTATAAAGAGAAGTTCCAGGTATTTAACCCTAAACAGAGCTGCTTCTGTACTTTTGCTAAATCAGCAGCAGGTGTTAAACAGCAGCAGAAAAAACAGGATGTATGCAGCTCAGCAGCTCGGTGATGTCCAAGGAAAATGTCGGCTTGTTATTTCTGTTACAGAAACTCACAGATTTGAGTCCAGCCGGAGATTGTATGGTTATCTGTAGACAACATCTGGATCACATCTGTATGTCTAACCAGATCCAAGCAGTCCTGTAAAAAAGCAGTTACCCTGGTAACAGTAAACAGTGGTGAAAGTGTGAGTCTTTGAATATGCGCAGCAGTGTTGTGACTCGCTGAAAAAGCCACCGACAGAGCAGTGTGAGCAAGCTGAGCCGAAAGAGCCGGTTCTCTAAAAAGAGCCGGAAAACCCATCACTACTGTCTTGACTCACTGTGCATGGTAACCAATAAGATTATAGACAAGCTTAGGGCGGCATCATCACTGATTTCTGTAACTGATTCGATTCCGATTCAGTTCAATTTGAACTCAGGCAGTCATATTTCATTAGACCTTTATTTGGATTTTTTTTAGCAAAACAAAACCACACAGCAACAACATATATATGCATAAAAAACAGTAAATAATAAATGTTAAATATTACTGAACAGCACATCAAATGCAAGATATGTTTAGAGGCAGCAGCAACCAAGATACTGTGTGTCTGTGAGTACCTGTTTGTAGACCTGTGTGTGTGAGCGCTCATGTGTTCATAAGTGTCTAATAGTATGTGGGGAGCACACAGCCCTGCCCTCCAAGACATGAAGCTAACATGGAGGAGACCTGGGCCCCAGACATCCAAAGGCCCCACCCCCCAGAGCGTGAGAGCCCCAGGTGGACCACTGCAGGGACAATCCGGTCTTTAAGTGATGACGTGCTGAATCCTGCTTCGGGGCCCAAAGTGCTCTGCGTTTAATAGGGCTATTGTGCTTTTAACATATTTTAATGCTTCGTATCTTGTTCCATTTCATCCCAACAAGTCCCTAAAAACAGTCAGTGATCACTGTCAGCTTCTCTGTTTTTATTACCGCTAATCATTTATGATGGAACTACAGCCCAGCCCATGCAGCAGTATATGAAAGACTAACCTCGTATTGTGGATGGATTATCTCAGTTGTTCTCCTGACTGAAGTTTGGTCTGTTTACAGCATCCTGCCATGTGATTGCATTTGTTCCTGACCATCGGGAACCCTCACGTTGGCTTTTATCAAGTGGAAAAAAAGTTCATTCGTCCACCACAATAATTTCCAGTAGCACTGCTGATATATGAAATGGTGAGTTTTGAGGTTGTCTTCAAACAAGTGCATTGTACTAGAAGGTGTTTGAATGATTAAAAGTGTAAAAAGTAATGACTAGTTTATATTTATATAAAAAAAAACATTATGCAGAAAAAGTAGCAAAGAAACAAAAACATAACACATGGACACTTTTGGCCACAAACAAGCTGAAGGGATGGTGATTTTTTTTTTTTTAACAAACCCAGAGTGTTAAAAAACACTTAGAACCAAATTTATTTATCAGCAGCATCAAAAGTTACAAATACACAATTTAGTTTTTGCTGTCAAAGTCAATTTAACTGAAGTGACGTGTTTCCAGTTAGTGTGGAGGTCGCAATATGGCGCTCCCCCTGTGGCTGCAGCCAGGTGCTCTTCGGGCCCCTTTTGGTCTCTGCAGGCATAATTAATCAATCACATGGATCATTTCTCAGAAAGGCTCAACAAGTAGATCATGGACCGAACCAAAGCAGGTAGCACTCAGAGGCTGTTTTCTTTCTTCTTCCCTGAGCTCAGTCTGGTCACTCAGCCTGCAGACAAATGGAGGAGTGTTTGAGACGTGCAGATAACCAGTCACAGCTTTGTGTCTGCCTCTGGGGGCTCAGGGCCGTCCTGTTGTCATGGTATCAAGTGCATGACGGATCTCTGCAAACACTTTGAGTCCTTATTCACATTTTCTATAACTCCTCATCTCTGTGGACCTGAGGGATTACCCACAGTTCATAGTGCTGTGATGGTCAAAGCATTAAGAACAAGGATGGATATTAATAAATAACCAAACCCAAGTTCAGAGGAATGTAGCTCATCTAAAAATGCTTCATGATGAAGTTTTTACAATGATGAATATTTTGATTATTTTACAGTTTCTTCCTGTAAAGTTAGAGCCTGACAACAAACAAAATCAAACAGTAAATGTCAGATCACATGATGAGGTCTGAGGGACCACGACAGTTAACATCACAGCAGAGGTGACAAAGTGCTTTCTGTGGCCTGTTTATCTTCAGTTCTTTGAATTTAATTAGGCATTAATTTCATTAATTAGAATTAATTTCAGTACATTACACATTAGCAGAAGGATGGAGAGTGTGCCATATGTATTTCTTGCACTTGCACAAACACAAACAGCAGCTCTTCTTTTTTTTGCCACTCAATCTAGAACAGAATTTAGATCAAGAACATTTCCATGATCATTATGATTTTATTTTATTTTATAGGAAATTCAGTTTGACATGGTTCCAAAACTGAGGATGAGGATACACTGTATAAAAACTTTAAAGCTACTGTTAGTTTTCCTGTCTTGTAAAAAATAAAGTTTTTGTTCATGCACAGAGAATGAATATTTTTCAGACTTTGTCATTTTTGTTTTGTTTTGCTGGGGTTAAAACGATGCCACCTTAAAATGAAACTGAAAAATAATATTGCAATTGAAATAAATATATTGATCATGAAAAAAGATTAATTGACACTGTAAATATTGACATTAAAACAGAAAAAAAGTTTTCACACTTACATCTCTTTTTTTTTTTTGCTTACAGTGTTTTTTTTCTGTTTCAATTTGCTGGCATTGTTTTGGCCTCTGGGGGCACGATTGTTAATAACAAACACACAAATATTACATCTTTTGAATCTGTGATGACATGTGACATGATGATGAAGTTCACATGATGTAGCTTCTCTGCCAACAACACAAATTAAAGAATAAATAATTTAAACCAAAGTAACGAGCGACTGAGACTCATTCATGAAATAACAGGATCAAATTATCCAGTAGTTTATTGTTCAAACACAGAGACACTTGTTGCGAAATAACCCAGACCACAGTTATCAAGTTACAAATCTACTTCTAAGCTCATGACACAATCAGGCTTTTATTACATTGAGGGCAGTGTCAGTGTCTTTGCAATAATTCTAGATTCTATCTTAACACATTTCTAAACTCTAAAGCAAACTAAACATTCCTACACACTCACACACTGACCTTTGTTCTCTGTCCTTCATACAAACATTTGGCCCTCACAGACTCTGTGAAGCACAAACACACATACAAGGCCAAAATTTCAAATCAAGCAGCTATTTAACATTTGTAACTTTGTGTTATTAACAAACAAACAAATAAACTCTGAGTACATCATTCAGCTGTACCTGATCACCGGATCCTGAGTCGGACTTGTGATTATCTGTAATCTACAGAACTTCATACAAACTCAGATTTCCAGTTCCAGTGAAAAGTGTTCACACAAAGAGACCAGCAGTAGTCAAAGGTCATGAAAGGTCAACGAAACTCAGACAGTAAAGAGTAAATCGTACTGCTGACTAGGGATGGGTACCGGTGTCCGGTGCCATGATGGCACCGGTTCTGACATAAACGGTAGTAACCAGACCAAAAAGCAGCGCACATTTCGGTGCGTTTTTTCCTGAGCTGTGACACACTTTAGATTCTAGCCAATCATTTTACGTTTCCGAGGATAGTAGGCGGGGCCAGGTACGTGCTTTCTTTCAGAGCAGAGCTACAGATTAAAAATGCCCAAGGCGAAGCGGTCCAAAGTCTGGCTGTACTTCACAGCAAAAGATGCAAACTCAGCAGCCTGCAACAAGTGCTTTAAGCTGATACTGTGATACTGTCAAAGGAGGTAACACCTCAAATCTGATGAAACACCTGGCGACGCATAGCGTTTTTTTAAAAGCCGAGAAATGCGCCGTGTTTGATAGCTTGCTGTGAGACCTCACACCGTAGAGGTCTGGCAGTAGAGTCCTGGCCCCTAGCCCTGCCAGTGTAGCAGAAATGATGACGGATGATGATGGCAGCAGCAGCCGTTCTCCTCTGCTTGAGTAGCTTCATGTTGTTCGTGTGTAATTTACGTTGAGTAGGCTAACACGTTATTACATTAACGCATGTAAGGTGAACTAGCAAACACCGTCGTAGTTACATGCAGCTGTCTTCTTGTTTGATGGCAGATACTCCCTTCACCCTGGCCAAAAAGGCTAAAATGACCAAAGAAAAAGTGGAAAACAGTTAAACATGAGAGGTTTTTGGACAAAGTTTGTGTTTTTTCCATTGTTTAAGCACTGCTTCCAGCCAAGAGTGATGCCATATATGCCCTATAGCTGCAGAAAAGGCTAACATTGTTATCTTTTTACAAAAAAACAGCTGAACATGAGAGGTTTTTGGACAAAGTTTGTGTTCTCCATTCTTTAAGCACCGGTTTGAGCACCGTTTCAAAAGTACCGGTTTGGTACTGGTATTGGATAAAACCTAAACGATACCCATCCCTACTACTGAGTGACAAATGCATTGGAGAGTTACCTTGCAATCAGAAATGTACAAACCATCTGTCAGCTACAAACAGATGGTTTGTACAATTAGTGGAGAAATGAGGGAATTTTTGTCATCATTGCACAATGTCTCTGATTGGATTGGGTGGTGCAGAGCCTGAAGCAGAGAGCCAGGGTAACAGAGAAAGTTGATAATCACCATGGTGACACCTGCTGTCTCTGACTGCAGTTTCAGGTTTAGTTGAGCCAGCTAACACAAAGAAAGCCTGACTGCGTTGAAGCTGATTTGTAGTCACAGCCCTCTGGATATTCCAGTGAACTACAGAGCTGAAATGTAAAGACTTGTTTTAAAGATGAAACTCGTCCACTTAGATGAGCTGTCAGCAAAAACAGAAGCAGCCATTAAAGATAAAACTGAAATAAACATACAGTACTGTGAGCCTGCTGTCTGTGCTCAGTTCATCTGTTTTTGTACGATTTTAAACACTGACAACACCCAGAACTCTGAACAGCAGCAGCCGACTCAACACTGGAAAAACCTCTGAAACATTTTAACCTGCTGCACTTAAACAGGAGGCTGGTTTGTTTCCTCACTCTGTTGTTGTTTATATTTTCTGTAGATCAAGAAACCAACAGCAGCAGCAACAAGAAGAAGCACAAAAAGAACTGACAGACCAACTATCAGTCCAACAGATCCATCCTCCTTTCCTCCATCTTTGTTGTCTTCATCCTTCTCTTGTCCTCCTGTCTGACCTGCAGGTGAGAAACAGGTGTGAGGTGTCAGCTGTCAGGTAGGTGATGAGTGAAGAACAGAACAGAATCCATTTCCTCTTCAAACTGCTGTCAGACATTATCTACTGCACTCTGATCACATCACTCAGACCAGCTGCTTTCTACAAAGTCTCATCAACAACATCTTTAGAAACAAACATCAACAACCAGGAAGCAGCTTCACCTCTGATCACACACACACTCAACTCTACTCACTCACCTGGAGGAACAACATGAAGGTGGATGATGCTGATGAGCTTCATACTGTCTCCCTCTCTCTGGACACGACACTCGTATGTTCCAGTGTCATTAATCGTCACATCCTTCAGAATCAAAGACACGTCTCCATCCTTCATCTGTCTGTCCTGCAGATCCACCCGATTCTTAAAAGATGGATGCTGGTCATCTGGAACAAATCGCCCATCCCGATAAACAAACACATGTTTATCTCCCAGGTCAGCTCTGTTCCACTCTACAATGATGATGTTGTTGTTTGGAGCTCGACATGTCAGAGTGACGTCCTGTCCAGACTCAGCTGTGATGTTTTTCTGGTCTGAAAGAGGAAACAACACAGAGCAGAGAGGTTAAAGGTCAAAGTGCATCTGTTCACTTCTACAGCAGCCAATCAGAAACACACAATAAAAGATTGTCTTCTGTTATTAGATGATGATCTTTGATTGTGTCTCTTCTTGTGTCAGCTGCTCCCTTCAGGCGTCACCACAGCGAGTCTTCTCCTCCTCCTCACCTGATCCCGAGCATCTTCATCAGGGCTGATTTGTGACAGAAGGACAGCAGCAAGAGTGAAAGGGAAGGTTTAAAGATGGTGTGATACCCACTAATGTGTGATCACATTTATGTGAATTAATTTAAGTAATTTTAACAGGAAACTTGGTAACTACTCTGGGATATTTGTAGCGGACGCTCCATTTTTGTACCAGTAGGTGGCAGTGCGAGACCATGGTTTGGCCTGTTGTTAGCAGCCTGAAGCGCATGCTCCGCGCTGTTTTCTCATAATGGCGGAGTATTCAGGAACGGCAAGCCACGTCTCCTTGTCTGATCATTTCTTTCCTGTTTACAGGTTTGTATCGTGCCCGAAATAGAATATAACAGCAATCACATCCATTATATAGCATAGATTAACCATTATGGTTGTAAACTGAAAGCGCACAACGTTGTGTAGTACAATAAATTAGACTTTTGTAAGTATTTGTTTCCAGCTTTAGCAGCATGCTATGGTTAGCATGTTAGTTTGGGTCACACACCTCCTATGCTCTGTGATGTTAGTGATCGGCTCCACCGTTATTCTGTGTTGTTTTAGTCCCTTGTTTTCTGCCATAAAGTGTTTCCGTGAATTCAATGCACATGTCAAGATGGTGCTGATGGCGCCATTCTTTCAAACTATATGAGATTTATAGATTTGTCTTGTTGGGATTCGTTTTGAACAAAGTCTTACAAGGATATTGGTCATGTTGATGATGTTGGAATGTGTTAATTCCCTTTTTGTCTAATTGGTAACCGAACACATATGAAGAATGTGTGAGCTATGCTTAGGAATAAGTAAATACACAGTTGTAATACTGTAAAAGTAATAAAAGGAGTGCATAGTTGTGAATTTGAATAAATAATGGCGGAGTATTCAGGAACGGCAAGCCACGTCTCCTTGTCTGATCATTTCTTTCCTGTTTACAGGACACATATATAGCTGTCTACAGGTGCTGCCACCCGGTACCTGTAACAGATGGCAGTGAGCTGCTGTGATGTTTGCTTTGGAGACTCTGACACAAAGACAGGAGGCCGAGCTGAACATGTTCAGATTTTCATTGAGAGCAGAATGGACGAGATTATGAACGAGTTGATCAGAGGGAAGCTCAGGCTGAGAGGTTTGGAGACAAAGTTCATGAGAAAGACTGAGATGGATGAAAAACATCATCTGAAACCATTTTGTGAACAAATAAAAACAAATCTTTAGTTTTAGAATCTGTTAGTTTGATCAAATGTTGTTGATGGACGAGTTCATTGAGACTCTGGATGTCTGTCAGACTGAGTCACTGCTTTTATTGGAACAGCTGTACTGATGCTCCTAAATCTGGCCTCTGACACAAACCTCCAAACAGTAAGAATGAAAAAAGAATAAAACCATTAAAAACTCTTCAAGCAATAAATAATCAAACCTGAAAAAGAAGAAAATCATCTGGAAACTAAACTGAACTAAACACAAAAAGTCCAAATGGAATAAAAACTAATGAGAAAATACAAAACTACAATAACTCTGTTGCACAAACAACAACATGTGCTGATAATAAGTGAACATAATGTGTGAGAGAAAGCAGCCTCTCATTATAAGACACTGTGAGTCTCTGCATGCTGCCTTTATGGAGCTACAGCTGTTTGTATACACTGAACAAAAAGCTTTGTAGCTGTATACTGACTCCTGACACTACAACACATCACACTGACACACACATTACACTTCTTTGTGTCTGTGCTGCAAACTGCACCAACACACACAGACTCCACCCAGCTTTGTGTCGATCGCAACACTGAATGAATCAGAAACTAATTCTTAGAGAAATATTATCAGCATGTAAACCAGACTGAGACTCTTTATCTCAGAAATAAACTCAGTTTAGTTTCTAACAGTTAAATCTCACCTGCAGAGACGAACAGGACAAACATCAGCGTGGAGCAGAGTGACGCAGTTACAGCAGACATGTCCGTGTTCTCTGTTTCTGCTGATCTGACTCTTAGTTTGTCCTAAATGTCTGAGTCTGTTGGTGTTTTCACTCAATAACTGAACCTGAGTTTAAACCTGAACACATCAGATTACATTTAAGGTTTAAATAAAGCTAAAGCTGCGGTTCAAACTCTTCCGTGTCTTTGAGGACGTCGCGTTAGAGTGACGTTTGGTATGTTGGACTGAGGATGAGCGGAAATAAGTGCGTCACAACAAACGCGGCAAATTGAAAAAAGTTTTAGTGTTCAGTTGTTGAACGATCTCCACAGAACAAAATCAGAAGCTCTCATGTGTCGTCATGTATGAACAGTTTGTGTTTCAGTCGCTGAAGCAGAAGAACGTTTTGTTTCTGACGGCAGTTTGATTCTCGTTTCATCGTCACAAACAGAAAAACAGAAAACCAATGATCTTTCAGGCTTTTCATGGTTAACATCCACTGAAAATGAAATTATATTTTAAATTTAGTTTCACTCGTTTTTGGAGTTTCTGTTCAAATATTTTAGTGGGCTGATGTTAATCAAACTGTAACCAAGAAAACTGAAACGTTTTACCTGAAGAACTGAAAATGATTTTAGAAAAAGGCAGCAAACACTTACTGTTGTTGTTCAGAGATCTGTTAAATCCTCAAACACTCGTCTGATCATCAGGATGGAACAAAAATCCACTTGAAGATAAAAACTGTGAGGTTGGTTTAATCCACCTGCTTTCTCTGTAGGTTCAAAAGAAACTACTTAGGTGAGTAATTTTTTTTTTTAAGTGAGCGATTAAAAACAGAAAAAAAATCTAAAAATGTAAATCTGTGGCTGAACTGACCTCTGTGCCAAACAGCTGAACCAACTGACTCTTGTTTCACTTTGCTGTCCTGTTTAACAGGTAAAACAAGGTGTCACAGTTACAGGAAATAAACTTGTTTCCAATGCAACAGGTAAACGTGTAGAGACAACCTCCACTCTGTCTGTCAGTGAATTGAAATGAACTTGTCCTAATGAATAAAGTCAAAGGTCATGACCTCCTGTGCGGCTGTTCTGCAGAACTTTGTCCACCTTTGATTGTTTTTAAGTTGTGTTGGAGCCACACAGAGCAAATCTTTGTTCTTTATGGAGAACCAGTGAGTTCTACTTCCTGTGTCTAGTTTTACTTCCTCTGTCTTGTCCTCTGTGATTGGCTTAGCTGTGCTCCCACATGTTATACTGTGTGTACATGTTGTTTCAGTCTTTTGCTCTTTGTTGTGTTCTCCCTCACAGCTGTGTCCCCTGAAGGTCATAGTTACTCATCCCCATAGATAATGGTGAGTAGATCAGATGTAGCCTCATGGAGTGTGGAACATTCATTTTGCTGTGTCGACACTGTGTTGGTGTGACACTGAAGAGCGCCATCTGTTGGGTTTAAAAAATCATTGCAGATAACCTAGATAAAGACTGAACTGGTTTCACAGCTGGAAAACGCTGGAGCTCAAAAAACGAATGATTCTGACTTATTTCTTTATCCCACGCTGCACCTCCACATTCAGTCTTAGAGTTCCTCCACCTGCCACGTCCACTTAACCCCGATTACTTTTTGCTCAAGTACTTTTCAGAGCCTTTACTTTTTCACTTTTACTTCAATAAAGTAGTTTAATTAGTACTTCAGGTTTTACCAGAGTATTTGCACAGCTTGAGTATCTGTACTTCTACTTAATTGAGAAAAAAAATAACACAGTAGGAAGGAAACCACAGCAACTACCAACATATGCTTAAATAACAGTAAATAATAAATAATAATAATAAGTGCTCACCGGGCAGCCAAGCAGCCACCAGGAGTGAGCCCAACCAGACAGCTGGAGTCCTTCTCCCAGCCTCCAGCCCCAGAATGGAGAACGCTGGTGTGTCAAAACCCCATTCCTCACTCTGCTCGCTCATATATGGTGTTGATGTGCTGTTCTAAAGTGCATAAAGTCTGACTATGTGAAATTAACTTACATTTACTTGATTGATGTAATTTCAGGAGTATCATATCTAGCTGCTGTTGACCCATATCATGGGTCAACAGCAGCTATTTGAGCTGTTTGAGACATGCACATAAACAGTCACAGTGCAGGCAGACAACATGAAATATGAGGAAATCCCTGAGCACTGTGCAGAGGACTCTGAAGACTGAGACTCTGTGAGAGCTGCATGATTATAAAGTGGCCTCTGTGATGTGCAAAAGAGCACAGAGCACGACTCGCTGTCAGATCATCAGCTGTCACTGTGACACGTGCCTGTATGTGCACATCTTTACTTTTAATAAGACGTTTCAACATGCAGACGTTAATCTAACACAGTAACAGCTGCTTTTGTTTCAGATCCAGCAGAGAAGAAGCTCATCCCAGTTCACTGACAGAGACAAAGTGTTGGTGCTGTGATAACGACTCTGATAACATCCCCCTCCCAGTAATAACTGCTCCCAGCAGCAACTGCCACAGGCCGACGGGCATAAAGCAGGAATGTTTCACTGAGAGAGAGGTGCTTTCCCGTTAAACTGGACAGCAAGATTCCTTAAATATTATGAATACAGCCGGTTCCCAAATCTTGTCAGAGTTGGAAGATGCCGTCCATCCACCATGGAAATCCAGATCTTCCACAGAATTATAATCCAACATGGGGACGATGAAGACGAGCAGAGAAAGAGCCGAGTGCACAGCTGGGGGCAGCGCTCACTGCCCTCGGTGTCGCTGCTGGAACGCTGAAGCTTTGGTATTGAATCTTTGACCTGCTGATCTCACAGAGGCAGGAGACCCAGAGCATCACCCTGTGAGCTTCAGTTTATGCTCTGTCCTGTCATCCAATCAGATTTGAATATAGTTCACTGATATTCAGCCCCAGCCTGGCGTTCTCTCCATCTCTGACCTTTCACCCCCTGTTAACTAACTAAGGATTTTTTCATTGCCATCACTTCTTAACTCAGAAATTCCATCACATTTAAATTTCATTAGTACATTAATTTTAGACTGAATCCATTTTATTTCAAACATGTTTCTCTTTAAAACTGTTTGTCAATCACAGTTTACTGAAGGTATTTTTATTCAATCACATATTTAAAAAGTCAGCATTCAGATATCAGAGTGTCAAGTTTTAATAACTGCTTGTCAAACTCAAACACACCCTGATATCTCTCATGGCCGTTTCTACTCAGGCTTTTTAGTTAACGTCCTAATATTAGAATCACCATCACATTTTCACATTATATTCTCTTACTGTCATTTTGGTTTAACTTAACATGTTTATTCAGCCGATTCTGATCAGTATCAGCCATAATCAACTGTCAGCTCAGTCTGATCCAGTGGGGGGGTGGGGGGAGAGACCTGCTGCCTGCGAGTGGGCTGTTGGAGAAATGGAGGCCCGCAGACAGAGGAGAACTGAAGTTAGACCAGGTACCAAAGCAAATCATTCGTACTGTACAAATAATAAGATAGAAAGATATCAAACTGATCACTTCACCCATGTTACATTACTTGCTCTTCAAGTGAATCAACAAATGGCGAAATGAAAAGCCGAACAACAACAATGCTGTTTCTTTAGAGAGTCTTAGCTCACATGTGTGTTTATTTCATATTTTCAGTTGTTACCCTCCACGGCTAAATAAATCTGTTTCAGTAATGCACTGATATACAAGAATGGACATAAGGGGCTTCTTTCAAAGAAAAAACTCTGGTAGATGTTATTTTATATATTATGCTTTGTATGTTGTTCAGTATATTTCTATGCAAAACAAGAGGAACTTCAATACACAGCAGTTTATTCACAGTTTAAACCAGATAGTTACATACACTTTATGGAAAACACAAGAACATTTTTTTACTGTACAACATCAATTTAGAGTAAACTTGTTTTGTTTTGGATAAATAAATATTGAAATATCTTTTGAATTAGTTAAATGTCAGAATAAAGAGAGACAGAGCTGTCTATTTTTATCACTTTCATCAAAGCTAGGAGTACATATACACTAAGTTTATTGTTAATTAATAAGAAACTCCAGACGATTCCATTCTGAGCTGAAGAAGCTTCTGATAGGTTAGTAGAGTCCATGTGAGTAAATTGGTGGCACACCTGTGGATGCATATAAGGCAAAACACAGAGCCTGTTTCTGTGACATGGGAAAAACAAGAGATGTCAACCAAAACACCAGGAAAAGAATTGTGGAGCTCCATAAGTGTGGCTCAGTTTTGAATACAATTTGGTGCCATTTAATTAAGAAATAGACAATTTCTCTCTTTACTCTTAAAGTTAACAAATATGTTTTTATATTTATCAATTGTCAAGAGATGTACTCTAAGACACTTCTTCAGCTTCGAATCAGAGAGGAGAAACACACACTGCAGTTAGTTACTTGCAAGCAAGGGCAGTCACAGCACTCGCACAGAAGTGAGGACTCCGAGACTCGCGCCGTGCCACTGCCCTGGTCTTTATTTATACATCATTGGGTGAGTGTGTGTGTGTGTGACCCCATAAAGACTTCCCTAAACCTGCTGGTCTGGAAGTCCACACTCAAAAAAATGAAACATTGACTTTAATTAAAATTATTTTGTCAACAGGTTCCATGAAATTGCATTGTGTTAGTTTAAAGCAAAAATCTTTAAGTCATCTAATTTTAATAAACTACTTAGGATTAACAAGAGATATTTAAGACTACCTAAATCAAATTATGTTGTATGAACATAAATGATATATTTACAGGTTAGATAGTTTAGATTAGTTACTTAAACAGATTTCTTATTTGTGGCAGTAAAATGTTAAATTTAAGTTAGATTAATTCAAATATTATATTTTCAGCCACCTTGTGCTTTACTAATTAGTTTTACATAAATCTATTTTGTCAACAGGTTCCACACAAATGAATTAAGTACATCCAACTTATTTTTTTAAATTTCTTTTATTGCCAACACATTCAGTGAGCATTTGTGTAAATCCAGCCCGAAATAAAACACAACAGCTCATTAGGGTCAGTAACTAACAGTATGTAGACAGATGCAACATCAAGACTTTAAATTAAATGTCTGTATCTGCCAGAAATAAAAGAAAAAAACATTGAAGACCACATAACATATTGATAAGATGACACTTGAGTTATGCACATGTGATGCTAGTAAGGTCTGTGGAATGTTTTTTCTTTTAGTGTCTAAAATGGATAGCAAAGTTGCTATTTGCAATGATTGCTTAGGGTCAGTCCAGTAACACAACGCCAATGAAGTGTTTTCCTTTAACAATGCAAAGTGAAGTGTCCACCTCAACAGCCACAATTAAAAAAAATAATGCAATAATAATAATAATAATAATAATGATAATAACAATAATAATAATTATAATAATAATGATAAATAGTCCACTGATATTAGCAATCAAACAAAATTATATCACCATCCCAAATAAAACTTTAATAAAACATCCCAGCATTATGGTCTAACAATAAAACAGCTTGTCAGCTTTCAGGTTTTTTTGCAACAGCACAGCAGTAACCATTTAACACTTGCCACTGTCAACGTTTCTTTTACCAGTGTTTGGGCAAAAAACTGGAGTTGCAAACATTTTAACATGGAAACAATTGTTCGTCTTTAAAAGTCTGCAAAATATACATTCATCCTGCATTCCTAACTTACCCTTATTCTTAGCATGTATTGCAATTACCTTTACAATGCACACAATGTAACACAAACAGAATATGAACATACTTCCACCTCATAACAATATGCCTTGAACGCTAATATACACACCACCCTTCAACATTTCTGGTGCACTATCATCTCTCAATTAAATCTCAATACTTTTGATTGTCTCTTACTAGCCCCGCCACAAGGGTAACATTTCTCTAATTGTAGTAGTTTACAAACTTTTACAAATTTTCTAAATTTCTCTCAAATGTAGGTTTTCCCTTCATCTGCTATTTTCAACAAATTACCATTTTATTCACATTCAGCCTCTGAAAAACTTCTGTCCATCTGACAGAACATTCATCATCCAAATTAAGGGTTGGCTTATTCATTCAGTTTATTCTTGAGTATCTGTACCTTGGTCAAGAGTCTGCTGACATACAGACGAATGAAGAGCTTCTGAAGTACTTCAAAGAAAGCTTTCAGTCTCGAGGTTAACTGAGATTCAGTGCATATATCAAACCCAGTAAGAGTGCACATGCAGAGGCCATGTCTTCCAGGTCATGCAGAACACCCTCGATGGTTATACCCACATCGGCTGGAGGAGTGCTGACATCAGCTTTTTCGATGGTGAAGATAGCAAGGGTGATTTGTTCCAGCTCCCTCTGAACAGCTGTAGCATCAGAATCCTTTACAACAGAGAGTACAAAAACCAAACCCATTTGTCAATTAGACACAAAAACGTAGAAAAATGTCATCCAGACTCAACAATACTTTATTGTTACATGCAAATTACGTGCAAATTATAATAACAACAACATTACAACACGTGACAACATTAGTTATTCAAGATTTGGTTTAATACAGATAAAAACTACACTCAAATTACCAACCAGGTATTCTTTGAAGAGGATGCTTGAGTCTTCATTCAGGTAAAAAGGTAGTGCCCTGAGGACACACTCCCTCCCCTTTTCAATAGTTTGCTTCTGTAGAGAGTGGCAGAGATACAGGAAGAGAAAACAGAAATAGTTTAGGATGACACAAACTCACATTATACGCAAAATGATGACATATTTATTGCACAGATAGACATGTACACAAGACCAACTAATCATCACATGGACATGAATAGTTAACCTGTTGGGCAGGGTTTCCACCACATTATATATGTCTATAACGAAGGTAAAGAAAAAAAACATCATCTTTTTTGCATTCAAAAACTGATCTTTAACATAAAAACATTCAGTTATGGTTTAACCCGAAATTGAGGGATCAGATTTTACTTATGATTAGGTCATTTTAATTTTCCAAAGTTTTGAGTACCAAACTTTGTCTTGCTTAATAGAAATGTAAGTACAATGAACACTGTGCAGTAACCATACACTAGCTGTTTAAATTTGAAAGTGATCTTATTAGCCATAATATTTTGCTACCAACAGAATAACGCACCTTTGTGGCTGGGGCCAAAGTTTGTCTAATTTTCCTCCCTGCAGCGCCTCCTTTTTTCTTGAAGACTTTTATGAGCTGGTCATTGGTGTATTGGTCAAGTTGTGCAAAAAGCCTTGGAACAAGTGGAGCAGTAGCAATCCACAAATTCTGCTTCCACCTGAAAACATGTCAACAAACACAACATACTGTACTGTAAATATATGTAACTATATGTACACATATACATACTTTATAACTAAAACTAATGTAGAAAGACCTCATTAAGCTATAATTTTAACACAAACATTTACACAAAATGCAGCCATTACAGCTTTTATTGTTATTTATCAAGTTCCAAAAAATACTGATCTGAAAAGAATTTCATACCTGAGGTCTTTGAACTGCAACCTTTACAATGGTTCAGATCTGAAGAAGAAATAACAGGGGCATGGGATGGGTCACTAAAGAAAACTTAACTTATAAAACAGTTTTGTTTTTAAAAGTATAACAGTTCACATACCACATACAAGCTCAGCAGTACCACATACACCACATCAGTATAGGAGGGAGCAGGTAAAGGCAGGATCTGAGATTTATAAAGTAAAACAAGAAATTCATTAATTAATTTCAAGAAGCAAATTATTGATTGAATTACAACTAAATAAAATACTACTCAGAAGAAAAGCAGGAGATTGACACTGCCATGTGCTAATTTTCTATAGAAGCAATTATCACCAGATCTGTCGACCTACATTGTCTGTCCACTCATATGTCGTGAATAATTTCATTTAAAAAAAAATTAAGTGTGTGATTTAACAAAATGTAATTTATAACTATGCTGATCTGTATAACACCACTAGGAAACATGCTGTATTTACGGACCATTTTTACCTAATACAGATTACTGATAGAGCATAACAATGGTGTCACAGTGGCTTTTGCCCTCGACTTTTTGGATTTTAAATGTCACTTTATGCTATCCTTGCTATCCTATTCGATATTTATGACTCTCTGATTACAGTAAAGGAATCCCAAGAAAGCAAATGAAAAAATAACCCCATGAACCCCTGTAGCTAATCCCTTAATAAAACAAAAAACAATAAAAATGTTTCTTATAGAGATGGACCGATCCGATATTACGTATCGGTATCGGTCCGATACTGACGTAAATTACTGGATCGGATATCAGTGAGAAATTAAAAATGTAATCCGATACATTAAATATAAAAAAAAACGCCTCACAAAACTTGCGACACGGTGTAATTCGGCTCATAACCGTAGCACGTCGAAGCAGTATGCCTCACGTGATAGAGCGGCTGTGTGTATTTGTAGCCTCGCTACCAAACCAGCATTTCATCTCCGAGGAAGTTATCCCAGAGAGAAGTAAAGCAAGTGTGTAAGTTCATCTCTGAATGTTTGTAAAGCGTTCCCATGTTAAGCTTAACAACCGATATATGGAGCGAGTGCCTCTTCTCCCTCCCTCACCTTCCTGCAGCTACTTCAATCGTGAAACTGCTTAATGATCAGTTGATCGGCTTTTCTGTCGCGAGTCCGTCTCTCTTCTTTGTTTTTGGCCCACTTTGCACCAGAAAGAGGAAACCAGCGGCTGAACAACAGCAGCACGTTTAAACTTGATAAGCTGTCGTTAGAATTTATTTAATATTACTTTCTACACCAGGATCCTTTTCTACGTAGCTGACAGCTGGTAACTGTGCAGGGGCAGATCTAGCAAAGTTTAGCCAGGGGGGCCGATAGGGCATGAACAGGGAAAAGGGGGCACAAAGACATACTTTTCTTTCTTATTCTCATTTAAAATGTCTAGCTTCTAATAAATAATTATCTGAATCTTACACCCAAAGTTTTAATCTGATGTAAAATGTATAGAAGTCCATTACTGTATATAGTAACTGTTAAGTCTAATATACCCTAGTAAGCTATAGTACTTTTTCCTTTGGGAAAGTACCATCTGTGCAGTCTGCAGTTCTGTTGAAGAAAGATGTTGAATCTATTTAATTATTCTTGAAAAATAATTTAATTCTGTGCATTTTTTTTCACCCTGCATCAAATTAAAGTTGATTACATCGATTAAGCATCATGAGGTGGAGGGTGGGGGGTGGTTCCCTATTTTTTTTTTGCTGGGAGTTTGCAACCCTATTAGTTAGGTTGCTTAATATTTCTGCTAAGTACTCTTTAAAATACCAGAATAGGGAGGATGGAGTAGGTTTAAGTTTATTGATCAGTGTTGCTGAACTATAAAATATTTTGGGTGCAGTGTATTTTTTACATACAGGTATAACAGAATAGCTTTAGTGTTATTGTTTATTTAAACTTGAGTATGAACTTATACAAAATGCAGCAAGATATTAAAAAAACAGTTTTATTGATTAAAAAACACACTATATCGGATTCATATCGGTATCGGCAGATATCCAAATTTATGATATCGGTATCGGTATCGGACATAAAAAAGTGGTATCTCTAGTATTTACTACTACAGTCAAAGCCTTGTCATTAAAATTTAAGTGCCAAAATGCTAAACTAGGAGGGTATGCATTATAAATAGCCCTACACAGCTGTAGTTCTGTTTGTATTGTATTTTAAGCAATGTAGTTTTTTTTAAAAAAATTATTTTTATTAACACCTACAGCAGCAGCTGTGGTTTCTATGTTGTAGCCATGCACTCACTGGCCCCCACGAGCAGTAGTAAACCATTGTAGTGGTGGCCTTTAATTAAAATCTGAGGTATTCACATCATCCTCTTGTGTCTTGTTACAGGTTTTGGGATGCCAATGATGCCACACTATCAGCCTAATCCATACATGGAGCCACCTGGCTTTGTTGTCCCACATACCCACCTTCATCTCATGGACTACAGGCGCATGCTTAACCCCCAGTATTACCAGACCATGGCCTATCATGCCCGCAGGTTGCGCTACCAACACAACTCCCCAACCAGAGAAATGACCAGCTCTGAGGTGCAAACTGAGCCACTCTCAGTGACACAGAACACCAGCACCCCAAATTCCAGAGACATGGAGTCATCCAGTGTCTTCCCAGTTAGTAGCAGCAGCACCAGTGTCTCCAACGGTCGGGTGCTCTCGTCAGCCTTGACTGTGCAGAGTTCTCCAGAGACTAATGACATGGTGCCCTCCTCCACCATTAGGACGCCATCAAATGGCAGCTTTGTGATTCAAACTGAAGAGGTGAGGATTGAATGCTGCACCACACCTGTGGGACTCCAGCTGCTGCACGCTCATGAGACTGCAGAAGTATCCCATAGTTTTTCCCAAGATATGGTCCAGTGTAGCTCCATTCTCCAGGGTCGCGTCCTGCAGGACGAGGGACTCTGCCTCCCTGCACACCAGTCGGAGCAGGCACTCCAGGTTTGTCCTGATATCCTGTTAGTTGGAACACCCAGCACAGGCGAGAATATCCCTGCTCTAGAAGAATCTGGGAACCAGATGGTCCCTGTCGTTTCCAGTTTGGGGTCTCAAGAGGCAGAATGTGGGGAAGCTGGGGTGATGAGCGAGAGAGAGCAGAGTATGACTAAGAATCCCCAACTCAAAGTTGTTCACCTGCCGTTTGATACAAGCTACCTGGATGAGCTGAGGAAGATGGAGTCTTCAGTTTGGTCAGTGGAGGACACCTTGGTTCCTTCCTCAGAGTCGTTGATCCAAAATGGTCCTGCAGAGTCTCTCGAGGAAACGCTGACTACTAATGAGGTGAGTTCTGCAGACATGATGCTGGAAGAGGAGGCTCCTGCAGAAGATGGCACAGCTATGACTGACATGCCTCAGTTGGAAGAGGATGACCTGGGAGTAGTCTCCACTGAGCAGGATGTAGGGGATGAAATGATGGTTGAAGCTGATATCTGCCCTATGATGGCTGAACCTGTTTCAGAAGAACCTTCTAAACCAAATCTAATGTACACAGAGATGGCAGCTGTATCCAATGTGCAGCGGTTGGAGAGCTCTCCTCTTGAGGCAGATCGAAGCCAATGCAGAACAGAAACCAGTGTCCAGGATTCTCAGGACACATCCTTCGAATCATTACCCGCCTACCTCCCCTCAACTAACTGGCTAGCTGATTTTGAGAATATCTACTACTGCAACAAGTTGCCACAAGCTCCCAAGAAGCAGACCCGACCTCAGGGTTTAGATGTTTCTGCTCGAAGACGAAAACTAGACCTCGAATACAAAGAACTAAATATTCGCAAGCCAAAGGAGAAGTACAAACCCAAAGGCAAAGCGGATCGAAGAAGCCTTTCCGACCATGAATGCTGCGTCAGCAGAAGCTTCAATGAGAACGTTTTCAGTACTCGTGTGCCAAAGAGGGAAAGACTCTGCTCCAGATGTCTGACAAAACGTAGAATCTGTATGTCTGCCAGCCCTGGACTTGACGGGCACAGCTTAAAAAGAAAAGCGCTTCCCTTCCAGCAGTGGAACGACGCCCCCTTACCGACATGTGACACGTGTAAATCTCACACAAAGAGGCGGCTGATGAGGAAAAATTCTAATCCTGATCTGCACAGTCCTCGTCGGGGCCATGACACTGAGGGAGAATCCTCTGAAAACAGCTCGTGTCGCAAAGGTCAAAGGTGGAGGCCGGGTGACGATCCCAGGAAGCTCGCAGACCTTAAGAGGCCGCTGGCATGTAAGCAGAACCTGGAGAAGAGTCCTGCAGCGATGTATCCAAAGCTGAGGGAGAAGAACTGTGTGTGCAATGAGCTGCAGCATCAGCCTGTTGCTTGGGAGAGGCTACACCACTGCACCCACGGGAATGCCATCCAGGAAATGGATGAGAACTCTGCTGTGCCTCTTCAGGACAGGTGGAGGAATGTGGACCAGAGATACCTGATGCACAGGTGGCAAACTGGTGAGCACACAATTTATCTAGAACTCTCTCCTTACATGCTGGTCCACATTTATAATAACGTTTTTCTTCCAAAAGAGAAATCATGGATCAGTGACACAGATGGCTCCAAGAATGAAACCAGATCACAACACTTGAACAGACACAAGGAATCACAGCCACAATCACAAGGTTTGCCTCATGTTTTACCATGTTTCAGTTTTATTTGACATACCTTTACATTCAGGGTTGATTTTTAAATTCAAAACGGGGAACAGGCTGCAGTGTGACAAGATGTCGGTCGTGGGGTGTTTGTTTGACACACACAAGCTGTAAAGGGCAGAATGATCATCTTAAATAACTGAAGTAATTTGTGCACTTAAAGAGGAGTATAGAGTTCGGCTGTGTTCGAAGCCGGTTAACCTGAAGGTAAAACACTCCACAGAAGTGCATCCTTTACTATAGCTGCTCTTGTAGCCTTTGTCCACCTGATGCTTTGTAGGCATTGAGGCATCTTTCAGCATGGTGCACAGGTGATTTCAGGGTTATCGGCAGGAAAACAGGAGATGAAGGATCTCTTGTCCATATGTCCTCTTGGAGTTTTGCAGCTCAGATGAACGGCAAGGATGATGTAACGGTCACTTATTTTGCTGGGATGTCTGACAGTTGATTAGCCCTTAATTCTGAATATTTGTGTTGGTTTACAAAAGCAGTCTTAAGTGCTCAAAATAAGAACTTTAAATATAAACAGTATCATTTATTCCTTATTTAGGAAAAGGAAAGATGGTCAAATATGAACAAATGAAGTGTTAACTTTGTGTCCTTTTTTGCAGGAACTCGTACCAGAGACACACGATGCTGATCTGCACGACTAGCACAAATCTCACAAAGTGAAAAAGCACTTTTTAGAAATTGATGTACACTTAATTTAAATGTTTCCCACTTTAATTGTCTGTATATAATCACATTATTCACTATTTATTACTGTTGAATAAACACAGAATTAAGTTTTTGTCCTGGGCTTGCTTTGTGGTTTTCAGGCTGCAGTTATGAATGTGTCCACTAGATGGAACCATTTCTATGCTAACGACACAATCCCTTGACACTCGATCAGAAATGACACTTCTCTAAAGAGCAGCAGTTTAAAATTAAAATTTCTTGGAAAGTAGACCTGCTCATCGGATTTAAAGATTCAACATCTTAAAAGATTTGAGGTAATTCGAATTTTTTCATCTATCAAGTGGAGACTTGATATATCGTGTTCAGGTGAGTACTGGTTATCTCAGCAGTCACTGGGGAATAAAACCTGCAACTTTTTGCTGAGTTATGCAGTCAGCATTTACAGGCAAGACTATTAGCTTTCAATAACTGAGCTTCCAAATACTACAAAAACACAAATATTACTCTGATCAGCACAGCAAATTTTTATGAAGGTCTGACCTGTTTTGACAGACCTGGTGAATGAATGACCTTGAGCTGAACTGCAAGCAGTTGGCTCTCATTTGTACTTTGTACTAATGAGCTATTAGCACAAAGGTGAACTAATAACATTTTTAGCTATTATGTGGCTACTGTGACCGGCTTAGGCTATCAGGATGAAAATGGAGTACTCTTAATGAAGTGAGTAGAATGGCCTGTACTAGCTGGCTTCACTTACCTGAATCAGGCCAAGTGGACACATAAAGGTAATTAAACCCACAGGGTTTGTTAGACTAGCTATTGTCAAGAGGAGAAATATTTTACTGCTATTATTTGCTGCTATTTCTATAATCATCATTACCATTTCATTATTAATAGTGATGTTGCATCCAGATGCATTCAGATGTTCAAATATATTGGTATTATGTTAGTCTTTATTGCAAGTCCAAGAAGAACCACTTTAAACTGTTGAGTTGAATCTATAATTTTAAAGGCTTTTGAATGTTTTTATATTCTTACACTGGAGTCTTCAGTGGGGGAGAAAACTGAGGTGCAGGCTGACAGGAAACGGCAGGCTCTGCAAAAGTGAAACTGAAAGCAGACTAGGGGTGCAAGTACTGTGAGCAGGTTATTTTATTATGCATTTATCTTTGATTAAGCTGATTAAGCTTTAAGTAGTTGTATCAGATTGAAACATTTGTTTTATACATTTTATACATTTCACATATAAGTCAAGATCAGTACACATAGGATGGCTTTAGCCTGGTTGCCTAAGTTGAGGTCAACTAAGGTTCAGAGAGCACATGCAGTGTGCACACACAGACAGACGAGACATACACACACATACAGACACCTATAGTGAGAGAGGTCATGACACGTACGCAGTACACAGCACGCACGCGCCCCGCACGTGCACGCACACACATATTGGGTAGACTCATTCATATAGGTAAGAGTTTATGTTTTGCTTGCGACTGCAAAATTGTGCCTGCATAAGTGACATTTTGTGCAGAACGTGGGCCAGATGTTCCAGAAGATAAGCCTGGGCAGGATGGTGACAGGAAGCACCTGGCTTCGACGCGAAGATGATGTTCTGTTTTAAAATATGTCAAAGTTAACTGAACGTTTGTGGTTTTGAGTTGACGTATGCTGTATTAAATCTGCCTGGCAACAGAAAAGGGGGCTGTACTATCTTAACCCTATAAAGCCTTTGTCTGACTATTGTACGAGAGTTCAACTCTGATTGGGCTGTTGAACTCACACGTGTTCATTAAAATGCCGTCTAATTGCACCAGCCCGGATCTGTGGTTATTTTGGATTCCTCCTCAATATTTTTGAACCTTAACACTATAAACATGTTCACATGAAAGAAGTGGGTGCTGGCCACATCTCAGTAGTCACAAACATTGGTGGGTAGAGGCAGCAAAGCTGAAACTAAACTATGAAGATGCTAACAGACCAGTACAGGCTGAAAGTGACACAGCTGCAGCAGACAGACCAGAGTGTTGTTTGAATGTGTTTGCTCAGTAAGACTGGAAAAAAGCTGTCAATAATACCAGCTGTGTACAATGGACTTGCAATAGCTCACATCTGTCATTTAAACATGAAAGAATGTCAGATGTCATTATTATTCCAATTAATGAATATTTAAAGTCTGTAAGACAGGTTTATTCTTTCAGCTGCAGACCTGGTTACCTGAGAGCAGGTAAAGGAAAACACTAAAAACAGAATACACATACTGATATGAGGTCTGCAAATACAAACGGTTTTATGATCACGAGAATTAGAAGCCTTTAATTGTCTTTATACAGTATATAACAAAAATGCAGAGCAGCTACACCTTCAGATGCAAAGAGAAAATGAAAACTTTTATTCACAGAGTAAAAATAAAAAGTACTATATATTATATTAGTTAAGAGTAGGCAGTGATTACATACCTGTTCATCTCTAATCTCAAACAAAACCGACTCTGGAGCTGGACAAGTCTGCAGCACAAGTTACCATGGCGATGTACTTCAGTGAGTGCATCGCCACGCTTCCTGATGAGGCCTGCGGTGGCGAATTTCTGTTCATTTTCATTCTCACTTTGACTTTTAACCCTTGTTAGGACCATCTTGGTCTGTTTTATGCAACTGCTTGTTTCCCAGAATTCCCAGTGGAGTGGTGCAAAGCCAGCATTAACCGCAGAGCCACAGTAGCCACATTAGCAGGAAATATACGACAGGAAGAACTAAATTAGAGAGAAGGAAAGTAGCAGATAACTGTAAAAAGGTGTTCAAAAGTCTGGAGATACATTTAGCTCAAAGAGCAGCCAGCTTGACTGTTGATCCTGTGGATGATTATTTCAGGGAAATCATGAAAACGTGGTGCAGAAGGGTTTGTTTCTGAGAAAAGCACTTGCATGCTTTGCTGAATTTGCTGTCAAGAGACAAAAATATGTCTGTGAAGCCCACTCTTGACCATTAGTACACAATGTCACTCCCCAAGAGGAATAGTACTCAAACGGACTGAATAAGTAATGAATCATGTTGGAAACAGACCATTAGCATTTATGCAGTGTTCAGTGGGCCTTTGAAACCAGTCTTACTGACATGTAATGTGCCATAATAATAGCTTTCCTTGCTGGAGGGGAGGTAAGCACTGAAATGCAGAGCGCATGTTTTTGTGAGCCACTTTATATAAAGGAATTGTGGGAGTCTACGTGTGTTTGTGACTTTCAGGGTCCTGCAACAGGCCAGTAACTGCTTGCTTTGCCTCTAACTGCTTTCCTTTCTTCTGCTCGTCCTCCGTGGAGAGATGCACACAGAAAGCCCACACAATGTCTTCAAAGGCAGAGAAAGGCCCGCTTTTGTGCATTGTTTCAAACAGAGACGGTTGAAAGCTTTCGCAATTTAAAACAACCCTCTTAAGTGATTTCTGGCTAACCGGGAGCAGGGGCTCTTTGAAGCTAACAGCGTGGTGAGGGAGGCCAGATGGGATGAGGAAAGTTGCAGTAAGTGGAACGCAACACGTGATTTCCCCCCAGATTCGTCAGTTTCAGGGCGGGGACGGACAGCTCGGCCAGGCTGGTCTCAGAGCTCATATCTTGCAGACTCCTGCTTTGTACCATCGTTCCATCTTCATGACACCTGCATTATGGGTAAATGTGAAAGGCTTAGACGTGACTGTCTCCCAGAGGTACTTCCATGATGAGGTGGCGGTGGCAGGGTGTCTGATATCAAGCCGGAAGAGGCACGTAAATGTTTGGGGTCTCTGCGGGTAAAACGTTATGCAGGGATGATTTCCCTTCACAGGCCGGGTGTGAGCTGATGTATTCCAGTACAGAAAGTGCACCGAAATGCCCTCTTAAGGACAGAACGATGAAGAAAACCTCTGATGTGAGGGCATTTTACGGTTCTTCACTTTCTCTACTTGCTGCAAAACAGTCATTTATGAGCTTCAGAATCTGAAAATAAAGGATAAACTGATGAGAATTTAAAGTTGGTGGTGTTTTATTTTTAAAGAAACCCTTTGTCAGTGTCGCGGGGTAGGTCATAAAACAAGTTAGGTCCATTGTGTTCACTTGGCAACAGAAACCAAAGGCACATAAAACCTACCTGCCCATCCAGCTTTGAGTTTTGCTTATTTTAACGCTGGTTCACATGTTTTTATTGCTTCTATTCATCATTTTTGCTCTTAGATTGTAATGCACTTCAGGATTTCTTCATGTTTTAACTCTCTCTTACTTCTCTGTGTTGCAGTTTGCAACTCTAATCTTCTAAGTACACAAAGTGTGAACAAAGTATTATTATAATTAATTTATTGCTTTACAAGGTCGCTTATTACTTTCTTATCATTGAGGAAAAGTGAGGTGATGATCAGAAACAAGCTGCTGCCTGTGATGGTGGCAGATAGAAGGCTTGTAAAATGTGAAATGCAAAATAAGAACAGACCCTTAAAGGATTAGTTCAACAGTTTATTAAAAGATTGTCACGACTCCTATCACAAAAATTATAATAATTATACTCCTGTTCTTTTCAAATATGGATTCCTCTATCTTCCAGTCTTTATACCAAGCTCAGCTTTGTAATAATGCAATGCATTATTGTAAGGGTCATTGAGCACTTTATTCTATGCTTTAGGTTTTGCCAATACTAAGGCATGTATGGTTTTTAGGATTTAGATGCAGCTGTGAGTTTAGCCACTACTCAGGATGAATGTGGAGGATAACTCTCTCAGATATCTCTTACTGGCTTCCAGTTGTCATGCTTTTGGTTTTAGCCCAGCTTTGTACTAATGCAAAACTTGGTGTCTCAGAAACCTTTATTGAACCCTTTACACCTTAACTGCTGACACATTCATCCAATTTGGGGTTCAGTAGGGCAAAAGATTCAGGGACTGAACCCCTGACTTTCAGATCAGTTGATGACCATGCTTCCTTCTGAACCACAGCTGCTCCTAACTCATGTTAAAGCCTGGGGATAACTTAGATTTCTGTTATGTTAGAGTTTTAAAATCTATATCCAGGCAGGAAAGCTTCTTTAAAGGACTATTTCAGCAGTGAGAAACAGTCACATCTCCCAACTCCCCTTTAAAATGCCAGTTTCAGGAAAATTTGCAGCATTTATGATAAGCTATGTCTCTGCACTACTGCATAGAACTGAGAATTAAATTGTTTGAATGTTCCTTTAAAGGTGAGGAGCTCAGACATCTGGAGGGGTCTTGGGATGAAGTCACTCGTCTGTCTGCACCTTGAGGCAACTGTAGTTGTGATTTGGTGCTGTATAAACTGAAATGAATTGAATTAAATTGAATTCAACTGCATGTTGAAAGGATCTAGTTGTGGAGGTTTGGCAATCTGCTTAGGACTTCTCCTGGGCGCCTCACTTTGGAGATTTTTCAAGCACTTGTAACTGGTTGGAGGCCCCATTGTAGACACAGAACTTGCTGAGAGATTTTGTATGTCTCCTCCACCCTGGGATCACCTTGGAATCCCCCAGGAGGAAGTAGAAAGTGTGGCTGGCATGAAGGATCCTTAGTCTGCTGCCCTGGCCTGACTGGATGGATACATGTTCCTTGAAGTGTCTAAATTAGGTTTACAAGTCATGAAAAAGGCAGTTTGGGGATTTTTGCACCAAATGCGAAGTTAAGCTTCCCCCGGTGGTACCCGCATTGGTTACCATTAAATTTTCTTCCCTCCAGTAACAGGTAACAGGACAATGGAAATCCATCTGATGCCCTGAATGAAGTTGCAGTAAAACCCACAGTGAAATTTGACTTCCTTTACTCTTAGCCCACTACTTTTTCTTCCCTGTCTCTGTCTAAGAGTGAAGTTGAATCATACAGTTCCAGCTGCCCTCAAACGGCATCACTAAGCCAAGCCCTTGATTTTTGACTGTCGGCAGTGTCAGGAGAATCCCAGCTCATGTATTTTCACAATTGCATAGGCTTTCTATGTAATTGCCATACAGCAGCATTAGGGGTGTGACTAGGAATAATAATTTTTGACTGACTGAAATATCAAAATATTATCTAAAATACCCCTACACTGCTTCCATTAATGTGCTAACAACCAAATCATCATTCGAGAGCCAAGAATGAGGGAGTATTTAAAGTTTTTTGACTACTGGGGCTTGAAAATGATGGTGTATTATGTTTTTGGTTCTTGTATATGCATGTATGGCACAATGCAAATGTTTTAGGCTGCAAAAAGAAAGGTAAAATATAAGTATTCTTGTATCTAAACTGTGATTGAACCGTGTTCTTTTATCATGTGTGCATACATCCCTCCACACTGTCTCTGACTGTGTTCAAGCAGCCTGCTTTAATGTCAGTGCCTCTGTGTGCATAGCCGCTTTAGATTCCTATAAAAGCTGTAGGAGGTTAAGAGCATCCATCCAGCCTCCTTAACGGTTTGGAGCGATTCTGTCAAGCTGTCGAGATGGTTTTTCCCCGAGAACGGCGGAGAACGTGTCACACGGTTCAAGTGTTTTGAAATGTTCATCATCAGCCGACGGCTCGGAGATGACTAAGTGGTATCAGAGCACGAGATTACTTTGAGGAGAGTTTCCTCAAGTGCTCCCTGCTCCGTTTACAGAGAAATATAAAATTAGACCTGCAGAGAATTACAGTGAGCGATTTATACATCGGTAAATAGAAGCACAGCCTGAAGACTGTCAGCGCTGACAGTTTTTTTAATGCAGCAGCCAGGATTTATCATCTGAAAATGATTCTTTATTTCTAAGGCTAAAAGATGAAAAAGCTTAAATATTATTAATATTGAATCAAACAGCTCGAGTGTTATTAATATTAAAGAGGAACTTTGAAGTGACAAATAAAAGAGAATCAAAAAGAGGTGATTTAAATGTTCTTTTCCTTTTTACAATAACATCGGTTTAATTGCACTATTCTTGACAGTAACATGAGAGACCTGGATGACCACGAATAAAAGATGAATGTAGCTTAAATGCCGCAAACTCCTCTGCTCCTCCACTTGGACCGGTAGCGCTGACCATAACTATACCTTGACAGACTGACCACGCGCACCATACACATACTTCTTTTTTCTTTTTCGAATCTTCGGATCGCATGCGTACCAAACCGTGGAGTAGGATCGGTTCGGATTTCGGATCAACCGTGACCCGTTGCACCACTAATCATGGTTTAGGGCAGTGGTTCTCAAACTTAAATCTGCAGAAGCTCTAGGGAGCCCTTGCTTAGAAAAGTGAACAGGGAATTTTTCCAACAACACGAACGGGCTGTTTTTTTGTTGCTGTTCATAAGCAGAGAGTGCTTCCCAGCGCTGTCCTTAGACAGTAAACGTGAGGAAACTATTGAGGAAAAAACGCCGCGTATATATTGTTTATCATGACTCTGGTTTTACGTGGCCTATCAACACAATTTAAAAACTGGTATATATCACCTTGTTGCTTTGTCATCTTGAAGGGGTCATGTGATTGGCTTACCACGACTACTTTATTCTTCCTCAGTCAAACAGCAGCACTCATGCGATTGTTTTGCCCCCTTAGCTCCAGGTGTTGTGCCAAAAAGTGAACATCGGACAGAAATAGATTGCCTTCTGCGGGAGCGCGCGCAGCTGCTTAAAACTGTAGCGCCAAGATTACTTACAGCTACTTCCGTGCAACTGATATCAGATATGGTAAGCTGAACACAGCTTCAATCATCTGTTTGTTGAAAAATAGTAACATGACCGCACCGCATTTTCTTGTTAGTAACGGTAACAGCGTTGTAACGATAGAGATAGTAATTAGTTAGATTACTTGTTACTGGAAAAAAGTAATGCCATTAGCTCCTTATAAACCACTGAATCAGGTACGTTCTAAATGGGGGGCGTGCCAAGATGGCGGGGTGAATAGACGCTCTCTACCGAGTTTGCACAGAAAGTTCGTGAGCAATGGTAAAACCTCAAATTTATGCTGCTAACACTAACAATTCACTAAACAAGAGAAGATACAACAATCATAAGGCAAGAAGCAGCAAAATGCCGAATCAGAAAGAAGCAAAAAGGGGACTGGAAAGTTCCAAGTCTAAGACAACGCCTGAGAATGCTAACGAGGAGAATGCTATGCCCAACAACGTGCTAATGGATAGCTGCCATAACTACGCAGCTACTGCGGTAACACTCACGTTAGCCGAAGAGTAAATGGATGAGTTTCCACCTCTCCCTCTTAACCTCTTAAATCACCAGCTCTGAAGAAGGTGATGTATGAACACAGCTTTGACCCAGTTGATGTAAACCAGATAATTTACAGTTTATCGGCACTAATAAACACCAGGTCTGATAACATCGAGAGCATGGTGAGAGAGAACTCGAGAATACGATCAAGATTGAGGGTCTCAAAAAGATGATTGATTTTGTGTGCGCGGAAATGAAAGACATGAAGGGGAAAGTTTGCGACCTGGAAAAAAGAAGTAACTAAAGAGGAAGGCCGGGTGGACAACGGCCATCAGAGAATATCTGAGCTGGAAAGATATTCCAGGAGGTAGAATCTGAGACTACATGGAGTCAAGGAGACTGAGAAAGAAGACGTAAGGGGAAAGGTGATAGAGATATGCCAATCTGTTCTGGCAGAACAAAATCACAGGCTGCCTGACGCCATTGACACTATACACCGACTCAGACCCAAGCAACAAGGTAGCACCAGACCCAGAGGCATCATCGTGCAGTTCACCTCCCGAATCTACAGAGATGCTGTATGGAAAGCGGCCAAAACATCCCCCTACCTGCAGGACAATCATTTGAGGTCCGCTGAAGATCTGTCTAGGGAGGACAGAGAACGTCGTGACAAACTGTGGCCCATGATAGACAACGCCCGTAAGGAGGGTAAGCCGGCTTATTTCATGGGAGTTCGAGGATTCATCAGTGGATCAAAAGTTTTCCCTCCTTCATAGATATATATATATATATATATATATATGCATGTATATCCAGCTGTTCAACAAGGTCCGCGTCAGGTGTTGAGGAACCAGGGCACCCTGACAACAAGTGGGCTACTGGAACAAGAAGGCATCGGTGGGCAAGAGACGAAGGGCGTTGTTGGAATGCTACTACGCAAGTAACCCTGGCGGAAGGGGTTACATGAATAGGCTGAGGGACCTATGGATTCTTCGATACCCAACATCCACAATGACGGCGAAACAACTAGTAGCTCAGTGTTCCAACATTCGAAAGAAGGGACTGCTCTCACAGCTAGAGATTGACGAGGTACAGGACGCCAGGTCAGGAGGGAGATATCATCACCCCCACCTGAGATTGGGTACCAAGCCCCAAGTACGATAGGAGAAGGATTGTTGAGTGCGAGAGGAACTGACCTGAAAGATAGGATCATGGCCAAACTTGAAACCTGGACCCCCCGTAGCTGGTTACCAAGATTACGTGAAGTACCCTCAGAAGGTCTGCTAGATGATGTTAATGCAGCACTACGGACGATACAGATACAGACCAAGCAGTCAGCCGAGACTGCAGGACCAGACTGACCAACCTGTGCACTGCCTGGATTGATTACAAGAAGGCCTATGACTCAATGCCCCACAGCTGGATCCTGGAATGCCTAGAACTATATAAGATCAACAGGACCCTGAGAGCCTTCATCAGGAACTCAATGGGGATGTGGCGGACAACACTGGAGGCCAACCTCAAGCCCATAGCACAAGTCACCATCAAGTGCGGGATCTACCAAGGAGATGCTCTGTCCCCACTGCTGTTCTGCATAGGCCTGAACCCCCTCAGTGAGATAATTGACAAGACTGGCTACGGATACCGACTACGGAACAGAGCAGTTGTCAGCCACCTCCTGTACATGGATGACATCAAGCTGTATGCCAAGAGTGAACGAGACATCGATTCACTGATCCACACTACCAGGATATACAGCAATGACATCGGGATGTCATTCGGGCTGGAGAAGTGTAGTCGGATGATAACAAAGAGAGAGAAGGTAGTCAGAACTGAGGGGATCGAGCTACCAGAAGGCAACATTGCAGACATAGAGGACAGTTACAAGTACCTGGGCATCCCGCAGGCGAATGGGAACCATGAAGAGGCCGCTAGGAAAGCTGCAACCACCAAGTACCTGCAGAGGGTCAGGCAAGTCCTGAGGAGTCAGCTGAACGGTAAGAACAAGATCCGGGCTATCAACACCTACGCCCTACCTGTGATCAGGTACCCTGCTGGGGTAATAGGCTGGCCAAAGGAGGAGATAGAAGCCACTGACATAAAGACAAGAAAGCTCCTTACCATGCATGGAGGGTTTCACCCCAAGTCCAGCATCCTGAGGCTGTACGCTAAGCGGAAGGAAGGAGGCCGGGGACTGCTGAGTGTCAGCACCACAGTCCAGGATGACACAAGGAACATCCACGAATACATCACAAAGATGGCCCCAACTGACAGCGCACTCAGTGAATACCTCAGGCAGCAGAAACCCAAGAAAGAGGAGGAAGGCGAGGAACCATCATGGAAGGACAGGCCCCTGCACAGTATGTACCACCGGCAGATAGCGGAGGTGGCTGATGTTCGATGTAGCGGTTCCGAATGACAGCAACATCAGAAAGAAGGAACACGAGAAGCTAGAGAAATACCAAGGGCTCAGAGAAGAGCTCGAGAGGATGTGGAGGGTGAAGGTAACGGTGGTCCCCGTGGTAATCGGAGCACTAGGTGCGGTGACTCCCAAGCTAGGCGAGTGGCTCCAGCAGATCACGGGAACAACATCGGAGATCTCTGTCCAGAGGAGCGCAGTCCTGGGAACAGCTAAGATACTGTGCAGGACCCTGAAGCTCCCAGGCCTCTGGTAGAGGACCCGAGCTTGAAGGATAAACCGCCCGCAGGGGCGTGCTGGGTGTTTTTTTTTTTTTTTTTTATATTCACCCTCAGGTTAAAGTATTATTTTGTGTTGAAGAGTGTATTTATCTATCTATCTATCTATAAATCTATAATTAGCTAGGTCCAAACCAAAGCAGATAGTTAAATACTATACTTTTTTATAAGCTTAGTTACTCAGGGTTTTTACTGTTCTGTTACGTTAATTGTGCAGCACCCGGTCCCCTTATCCTATAGCTGTGGAAGTTTAGAACTTACTTTTTCTCTTTATCTTTTTCTAATAAGTTTGTAATAAGTTTCTTTTTCTAATATTAAGTTCTAACAATACCAGGGGGTTTAGACAAACCTGTAAACACAAAGCTTTGTTTTTGTTTGCCAAACAATTTAGAACTGACTTTTGTTTTTTCCAAGAGAGTCATTCCACACCTGCTGATACAGTTTTTTGGTTGTCCCATGGCTCTGAGCGTTCTGCTGGAGTTGCCACGCTTAAAAATTTATTTTCTGGAGATGTGCTCTGACTGTGACACCTTAGGACACTACCTTTGTTCAATAATTAGACACAATAACAGTACTTTCATTACAGCAAATATATATGGTTACAATAATAAAACTGAAAATGATAAATTACTTGACTCCTTAGAAGAAAGAATTAATTTCTGTCTCTCCAAATACCCAAACTCAATCCTCTTAATTGGTGGAGACTTTAACATCGCTTTAGATAATGCAGTTGATAGATGGCCCCCAGGGCACCAATCTTCATACTGTGCAAACTTAAAAAAATTCATGGGAAAATTTAATGTTATGGATATTTGGTGAGAAAAATTTCCAGATGATAGACTTTTTACTTGGAGCAATAAGACAGGATTCAGGCAATCACGTATTGACTTCTGGATTGTTTCTGACTGAATTGATAAAGATAATATTACTGTTAATATACTCGCCACCCCCTCACTGATCATAGAGCAATTTACATTAACATCCAAATGCTTACACTGGATAATATAACTTATAAATTCTCATTGGAAGTTAAATAACTCCTTACTAAAAGATAAAATGGTTAACACGCAGATTAATAAATTAATGGCTCATTATTGGAATAAAGCTAACACAGAGAAGTCCTTTTGTACCAATTGGGAACTTTTTAAATTTGAAGCATGCAAATTTTTGAGAAGATATGGGAGTCAAATTACTAAATCAAGGAAAGCTGAAGAGGAAGAAGTGATAAGGAAAATTGCCTCTTCCCATATGGAAAAGAAATAGAAAAAACTTATAAAAGACTTGCATAAGATGTGGCCTACTTCATTATAGTGAATCATACAAGGCTTATATGATTTACTCATGAAAGTGGCCACTTTCATATATTGTTTTTGTAAGTATCCAAAACATACAAGTTTCATTTATATAATTTTTCTAGGGATCTTGTATCTGTTTTCACTATTGTATGCTTTTCATACAAGTTTCACACAAGATAGATACAAACTTTATAAGATTTATATATATCTTTTCCATGTGGGTTATTACCAGAATTCCCCAGAAGAAATCTCAGAGGAAGATAAATTAACTTTACTAGACCTTCAAAGTAAATTGGACGGTTTATATCGACACAAGGCTGAGGGTGCTTTTGTAAGATCCAGGAAGAGGTGGCTGGAGGAGGGAGAACAAAATTCTGCTTTTTCAGGCTTGAAAAATACAGATCCAAAATCAACTAAATATTAATGGCATTGTCTCTGACAATCCTAGAGAAATTTCAAATTTTTGTGCCAAATTCCATACCAAACTGTACAACTCAAAATATAATGAGGATGTCTCAACACTGTGTCTCAATAATATTAAAAACCTAAAAGCTATTGTTGTGGAAGATAGAAGTCACTGTGACAGCCCTCTGACTGTGGAGGAAGTTTGTAATTCTATTTCTGCACTTAAGGCCAACAAATCTCCCGGCACAGATGGTTTAACTGCAGAGTTTTATAAATCATTTTCTAATCTCCTGGCTCCGTTCTTACTGCAGGTTTTCATAGAAAGTATAGAGAATAACACCCTCCCTCCTACTCTTACTCAGGGTCTCATGACACTTATTCCAAAACCAAACAAAGACTTACTTCTTATTGATCATTGGAGACCCATCTGTCTGCTCAATAATGACTATGAGATTATGGCTTTAGTACTTGCTAACAGAATTAAAGAGTTCGTGGATACAATTATCAATGAGACACAATCAGGCTTAATGAGAAATAGACACATTTCTAATAACATTAGACTGGTTTTGGATCTACTTGATTACTCTGATTTGGTATCTGACAATAGCTTCATTCTCCTCCTGGATTTTTAAAAGGCTTTTGATACAATTGAACATCAATTTATTTTCCACTCTTTGGAAAAATTTGGCTTTGGAGAATTTTTCTGTAAAGCTGTTAAAACCTTGAACATGAATGGCAATAGCTCAGTTAAAATGATTAAGGGCTCCACCCCAAGATTTGACCTGTTATAGAAGGAATCACCATAGCTGATAAGGAGCTCATCATCAGCCAGCTAGCTGATGACACCACACTCTTCTTGAAGAATGCAAATCAAATCCGTCCAGCCCTTAGTGTTATTAGTGATTTCTCTGAGGCATCTGGTTTATGTCTAAATCTAAAAAAATGTGAATTGCTAGCAATTAAAGGCTGCACTGCAAATGCTATCTGTAACATTTCTGTTAAACAAAAAGTCACATACCCAGGACTGTTAATATCCAAAGACCAAAAGTCAAGATGCTCGTCAAACTTCAATCCGCTTATACAAAAAACACAAAAAAAGTTCAACCAGTGGCTGCAAAGGGATTTATCTCTGACAGGTAGAGTGTTAATTACTAAAGCTGAAGGGATATCCCGACTGGCACATGCTGCTCTCTCCTTACATCTGGATAAGAAAATTAGTAAAGACATTGACCGCAGAAACCATAAGCAGGTCCTCTTAGCGTGGACTCTCATTTATAAACACAACTTCTCACCACACAAATACCTCATCTGGAACAACAGAGATATTTTATTTAAAAAATAAATCACTTTTCCTGGAAACTTGGGTCCAAAATTGGATCCTATTGGTGGCTCAGGTGGTTAATAAAGAGGGAGTACTACTTACTTACAATGAATTCCTTACACTATATAATTTTCCCATAAGTGCCATACCCCAATGTTATATAAAAACACTGACAGTTCCAGTGTTGGGAAGGTTACTTTTAAAATGTATTCCATTACAGAATACTGAATACATGCCCCAAAATGTATTCTGTAACGTATTCCGTTACGTTACTCAATGAGAGTAACGTATTCAGAATACTTTGGATTACTTAATATATTATCATGCTGTTTACAACTACGTGAATGTACTATTGCTGTGATTTATTGCTGATACTGAAGGTCCGCGGCTCCGAACCGTAGTAAAGGGACCTCTGGCTAATACGGTGGGTTCCGTGTTGGGCTTGTAGCTGAAAACTAGCTTTACTTTGTTGTCTGGGTCAACTTTGCTTGCCAGAGACAGAGAGAGGCGTTGAAAGGCTGCTCCAACGGAACTTATTTACACGAACACAGTGTACAGTTGAGTCTTAATAGCTTACTTACAAATGGGCTCGTCAGGCACTCTTCTTGGCTGCAGTGGTTATTATTATGTGTGCCTATGCCAAAAGGCACACATATTACTATTCGTCGGATTTATTATTATGTGTGCCTATGGAAAGAGGCACACATATTACTATTCGTCGGATTTATTATGTGTGCCTATGCCAAGAGGCACACATATTACTATTCGTCGGATTTATTATTCTTATTATTATTATTATTATTCTCCATCTTCCGCCTAAATTTCGGCACGTATCACGCCCCGCAGTTTTGAGAAAAGCTTCATATATGTTACCTCATTTTGTGCGGCTGGATCTGGAATGGTGTGCTATGACTTTTGGTGTTTATGACTATTATAGTTTTTTAAATATTAATATTTTAGTGAAAATTTTCCCGCGCTCCTCTGCCAAACAGTTTTGACAATAGGGGTACATATGTTACATCATTTTGTGCGGCTGGAGCTGGGCTAGTATGGTGTGACTTTTGGTGTTTATAACTTTTATAGTTTTTGAAATATTTAGATTTTAGTGCAAATTTAGGCGAATTTCTAGGCTCCTGAGAAAGATTCTGCTTTTGGCACCATAGAAACAGACTTCATTTGTGGTGGGTTGGCTCTCTCTAGTGGTATACCGGGAGAAGTACGGCCTAAAGGGTGCCATGCTTGGTGAAAACTACATATCCCACAATTCATAGCATGCCTCTACCGAGTCAAACAATGGCGGACACCACTTCGTTTTATATGTCTTTTATTCATGTTTCTAGGTCACAAAATACACTTTTAAGATATTTTCAGGCGAGAATGTAGGTGTGTAAACTTCAAATATCTGCTCGTTTTATCAAGACATCCCATATTAGCGACAATTCTCTTAAGTGTTGCTGATAGCCGGCTAGCTAGCTAGCGCCGCTAGCTTAGCTAGCTAGCGCCCCTTCGTGAAAAACCACCCAGGCTTGGCTGATAGTGAGGTGGCTAAAATTTGTTTAATCGCCCGATCGCTCGGCAAGGGTCTGTGTCTTAGCTGGACTTATTTTTCGTTTATATGGGCCGATGATGCTGGTCGATGTGGAAAAAATAACTGAGTTGTTTGGTGGTGGAGCTACAACAGAGGGCAGCTATCCACCGGTGTGTGACAGAAAGGACATGCCGCGAACGAGACATACAAGGCGGTGAGGCTACCGCCGATCGACCGGTGTTTGCTAACGCGGAGGTCAATCGTGGATCAGGGAAAGCGAAGGCAGGAGCGTGAGGTGAACTGAATTTCAGGTAAGAAGTTATGACCTGCACTCTATTTGGGTCAGATATAAACCGAGTTTAGGTGTAGTTTATTTAGCAGCAGTTCTCTTATGTGTTGCTGATAGCCGGCTAGCTAGCTAGCGCCGCTAGCATAGTTAGCTAGCACCGCTAGCGACCCTTCGTGAAAAAGCACCCAGGCTTGGCTTATATTGAGGCGGGTGAAACTCGTGTCAGCACCCGGTCGCTCGCCGACAGTATGTGTTTTAGCTGGACTTATTTTTCGTTTATATGGACCGATGATTTATTTATTTATTCATTTTAGTAACGGTATAAACAGTGAAAGGTGGTGGATTGGCCAGATGTAAACTTCAAATATCTGCTCGTGTTACCAAGACATCCCATATTAGCTCTGATGTTTTCGGTGCCTGCAAAGAGCTAGACAGGTAGCTAGCTAACCCGAGCTGGCTGTCTTTTTGACTCAGGGTCATAGCTGGACTTATTTTTCGTTTTTATGAGCCGATGAGGGTTTTTTTTTTAGTAACGGTACAAACAGTGAAAGGCGGTGGATTGTCCAGATGCTGGTCGATGTGGAAAAAATAACTGAGTTGTTTGGTAGTCGCTGACGCGGAGCTACAACCGAGGGCAGCTATCCACCGGTGTGTGTCAGAAAGAACATGCGGGGAACGAGGCGGCGAGGCGACCGCCGATCGACCGGTGGTAGATCGTGGATCAGGGAAACCGAAGGCAGGAGAAGCAGGCGGCTGCCGGTCGGAGCGTGAGGTGAACTGAATTTCAGGTAAGAAGTTATGACCTGCACTCTATTTGGGTCAGATATAAACCGAGTTTAGGTGTAGTTTATTTTCGTTGTGCTGACTTTTTACAATCAGTTATAATAACTCGTACTGCGTGGTAGCTAGCATGATGGAGTTTCTATACAGCTGTGTGCCCGCTAAGTTACTGATGTTGAACTTTATGACAGCCTCCCCTGTCATTCTCTCGCCTGTTCAAACTTCAGTCATGAAACTGATCAATGATCGGCTTTTCTCTCTTGTTTGTTTATCGCGCTAAACAACAGCAGCACGTTTAAGCTTGATCAGCTGTTGTTAGAATTCATTTGATTTTAATTTCTAGTATCAGCTGATGTTTGCTGGAGCCACAGCTGTAGAAGCGGCTGGTCGAAACCAGGAGATGACCTTACTGAATCATCAGAGCTGAACTGGTGATGGAGAAACAGGTTTACCTTTTTTTTAGGTGACATGAATGAGTTGAAGGGAAGTTATGAACTGTTTCTGAGAGAAATAAACACCAAGCTCCTTTTTTTATTTAGCTGACAGCTGGTAACTGTGCAGGGGCGGATCTAGCAAAGCTTTTGCCAGGGGGCCAGGTAGGGCATTAACAGAGAAAGGTGGACACAAAGATATACTTTTCTTTCTTACTCTCATACAGGGAGTGCAGAATTATTAGGCAAGTTGTATTTTTGAGGAATAATTTTATTATTGAACAACAACCATGTTCTCAATGAACCCAAAAAACTCATTAATATCAAAGCTGAATGTTTTCGGAAGTAGTTTTTAGTTTGTGTTTAGTTTTAGCTATTTTAGGGGGATATCTGTGTGTGCAGGTGACTATTACTGTGCATAATTATTAGGCAACTTAACAAAAAACAAATATATACCCATTTCAATTATTTATTTTTACCAGTGAAACCAATATAACATCTCCACATTCACAAATATACATTTCTGACATTCAAAAACAAAACAAAAACAAATCAGCGACCAATATAGCCACCTTTCTTTGCAAGGACACTCAAAAGCCTGCCATCCATGGATTCTGTCAGTGTTTTGATCTGTTCACCATCAACATTGCGTGCAGCAGCAACCACAGCCTCCAGACACTGTTCAGAGAGGTGTACTGTTTTCCCTCCTTGTAAATCTCACATTTGATGATGGACCACAGGTTCTCAATGGGGTTCAGATCAGGTGAACAAGGAGGCCATGTCATTAGTTTTTCTTCTTTTAAACCCTTTCTTGCCAGCCACGCTGTGGAGTACTTGGACGCGTGTGATGGAGCATTATCCTGCATGAAAATCATGTTTTTCTTGAAGGATGCAGACTTTTTCCTGTACCACTGCTTGAAGAAGGTGTCTTCCAGAAACTGGCAGTAGGACTGGGAGTTGAGCTTGACGCCATCCTCAACCCGAAAAGGCCCCACAAGCTCACCTTTGATGATACCGGCCCAAACCAGTACTCCACCTCCACCTTGCTGGCGTCTGAGTGGGACTGGAGCTCTCTGCCCTTTACCAATCCAGCCACGGGCCCATCCATCTGGCCCATCAAGACTCACTCTCATTTCATCAGTTCATAAAACCTTAGAAAAATCAGTCTTGAGATATTTCTTGGCCCAGTCTTGACGTTTCAGCTTGTGTGTCTTGTTCAGTGGTGGTCGTCTTTCAGCCTTTCTTACCTTGGCCATGTCTCTGAGTATTGCACACCTTGTGCTTTTGGGCACTCCAGTGATGTTGCAGCTCTGAAATATGGCCAAACTGGTGGCAAGTGGCATCTTGGCAGCTGCACGCTTGACTTTTCTCAGTTCATGGGCAGTTATTTTGCGCCTTGGTTTTTCCACACGCTTCTTGCGACCCTGTTGACTATTTTGAATGAAACGCTTGATTGTTCGATGATCACGCTTCAGAAGCTTTGCGATTTTAAGACTGCTGCATGCCTCTGCAAGATATCTCACTATTTTTGACTTTTCTGAGCCTGTCAAGTCCTTCTTTTGACCCATTTTGCCAAAGGAAAGGAAGTTGCCTAATAATTATGCACACCTGATATAGGGTGTTGATGTCATTAGACCATACCCCTTCTCATTACAGAGATGCACATCACCTAATATGCTTAATTGGTAGTAGACTTTCAAGCCTATACAGCTTGGAGTAAGACAACATGCATGAAGAGGATGATGTGGACAAAATACTCATTTGCCTAATAATTCTGCACTCCCTGTAAACACCAAGCTCCTTTTTTTGTGTAGCTGACAGCTGGTAACTGTGCAGGGGCGGATCTAGCAAAGCTTTTGCCAGGGGGCCAGGTAGGGCATTAACAGAGAAAGGTGGACATAAAGATATACTTTTCTTTCTTACTCTCATATAAAATATTTAGCTTTATTAAATGCTTATCCGAATCTTACAACCAAAGTTTGTATAATAATACACAAGGTTGGCTGTAGACCATTGTTCATCATTCAGAACACTGTGTAAAATAACAAAAACAAAAAGTGAATGCAAAAGTGCATATATATTTATTTTATGTGTTTGATGTGTGTGTCGGGGCGTGGTCTGCAGTGCCGCTGCAGGGGAGGTGGACCCACGGGTGTAAAGTCTGTGCTCTCTTGGCTGTTTTTTGGGTGTGTGTTGGGCTATGAGTTGAAAAGCTACAGCTGCCTGTGTGGGTACACCAACCATGTGTGAAAAGTGGTCCATAACATAATGCTTCAAAGCGTGTTCATGCAAACATTGTTGGGTCTGCCGTGGTACAATGGGACTTCTGCTCATGAACCTGTGTGCACAGCGTCTGCAAATCGGGGCTGTACAAAGTCACTTCATCTTCACCCAAAACTGTAAGCTGTCATCTGTGAGGCGCGAGCGGTGTTTGTTTTTATCATAATTCATGGTGGAGAATGGCTGCTCTGCTGAGTTTTGCTCTCTGTAGCTGTATGAATGGCAAACTACACTGATTACCAGCGGCATAGGCACACATAAAATTTCTTCTGAAATTTTCCCTTTCTAGTTATTCTTATTATTATTATTATTATTATTCTCCATCTTCCGCCTAAATTTCGGCACGTATCACGCCCCGCAGTTTTGAGACAAGCTTCATATATGTTACCTCATTTTGTGTGGCCGGATCTGGAATGGTGTGCTATGACTTTTGGTGTTTATGAATTTTATAGTTTTTTAAATATTAATATTTTAGTGAAAATTTCCCGCGCTCCTCTGCCAAACAGTTTTGACATTAGGATTACATATGTTAGATCATTTTGTGCGGCTGGAGCTGGACTATTATGTTGTGACTTTTGGTGTTTATGACTTTTATAGTTTTTTAAATATTAATATTTTAGTACAAATTTAGGCCAATTCATCTTTTGGCGCCAAATAAACAGACTTCATTTGTGGTGTCTTGGCTCTCTCTAGTGGTATACCGGGAGTAGTACAGCCGAAAAGATTTATCCTTGTGTTGAAAACTCCATATCCCACAATTCATAGCACGCCTCTACAGAGTGAACAATGGCGGCCACCACTTTGTTTTATATGTCTTTTATTCGTGTTTCTAGGTCACAAAATAAACTTTTAAGATATTTTCAGGCGAGAATGTAGGTGTGTAAACTTCAAATATCTGCTTGTTTTATCAAGACATCCCATATTTAGCGACAGTGCTCTGACGACGTTGGTCCTGCCTGACAGCTAGCCGGCTACCTAGCTAGCTGCCGCACTTGGCTGCAAATGGATAGCGAGGGGACTCTCTCTGTCGTTTCACCTCCCCGGTCTCTCGCAAATGCTCGCACAGAATCGGAGTTACAGCTGGATGTGGAAAAAATAACTGAGTTGTTTGGTGGTGCTATAACGCGGAGCTACAACAGTGGGCAGCTATCCACCGGTGTATGACAGAAAGGACATGCCGCGACCGCCGATCCACCGGTGTTTGCTAACGCGGAGGTCAATCGTGGATCAGGGAAAGCGAAGGCAGGAGCGTGAGGTGAACTGAATTTCAGGTAAGAAGTTATGACCTGCACTCTATTTGGGTCAGATATAAACCGAGTTTAGGTGTAGTTTATTTAGCAGCAGTTCTCTTATGTGTTGCTGATAGCCGGCTAGCTAGCTAGCGCCGCTAGCATAGTTAGCTAGCACCGCTAGCGACCCTTCGTGAAAAAGCACCCAGGCTTGGCTTATATTGAGGCGGGTGAAACTCGTGTCAGCACCCGGTCGCTCGCCGACAGTATGTGTTTTAGCTGGACTTATTTTTCGTTTATATGGACCGATGATTTATTTATTTATTCATTTTAGTAACGGTATAAACAGTGAAAGGTGGTGGATTGGCCAGATGTAAACTTCAAATATCTGCTCGTGTTACCAAGACATCCCATATTAGCTCTGATGTTTTCGGTGCCTGCAAAGAGCTAGACAGGTAGCTAGCTAACCCGAGCTGGCTGTCTTTTTGACTCAGGGTCATAGCTGGACTTATTTTTCGTTTTATGAGCCGATGAGGGTTTTTTTTTAGTAACGGTACAAACAGTGAAAGGCGGTGGATTGTCCAGATGCTGGTCGATGTGGAAAAATAACTGAGTTGTTTGGTAGTCGCTGACGCGGAGCTACAACCGAGGGCAGCTATCCACCGGTGTGTGTCAGAAAGAACATGCGGGGAACGAGGCGGCGAGGCGACCGCCGATCGACCGGTGGTAGATCGTGGATCAGGGAAACCGAAGGCAGGAGAAGCAGGCGGCTGCCGGTCGGAGCGTGAGGTGAACTGAATTTCAGGTAAGAAGTTATGACCTGCACTCTATTTGGGTCAGATATAAACCGAGTTTAGGTGTAGTTTATTTTCGTTGTGCTGACTTTTTACAATCAGTTATAATAACTCGTACTGCGTGGTAGCTAGCACGATGGAGTTTCTATACAGCTGTGTGCGCGCTAAGTTACTGATGTTGAACTTTATGACAGCCTCCCCTGTCATTCTCTCGCCTGTTCAAACTTCAGTCATGAAACTGATCAATGATCGGCTTTTCTCTCTTGTTTGTTTATCGCGCTAAACAACAGCAGCACGTTTAAGCTTGATCAGCTGTTGTTAGAATTCATTTGATTTTAATTTCTAGTATCAGCTGATGTTTGCTGGAGCCACAGCTGTAGAAGCGGCTGGTCGAAACCAGGAGATGACCTTACTGAATCATCAGAGCTGAACTGGTGATGGAGAAACAGGTTTACCTTTTTTTCGGTGACATGAATGAGTTGAAGGGAAGTTATGAACTGTTTCTGAGAGAAATAAACACCAAGCTCCTTTTTTTATTTAGCTGACAGCTGGTAACTGTGCAGGGGCGGATCTAGCAAAGCTTTTGCCAGGGGGCCAGGTAGGGCATTAACAGAGAAAGGTGGACACAAAGATATACTTTTCTTTCTTACTCTCATACAGGGAGTGCAGAATTATTAGGCAAGTTGTATTTTGAGGAATAATTTTATTATTGAACAACAACCATGTTCTCAATGAACCCAAAAAACACATTAATATCAAAGCTGAATGTTTTCGGAAGTAGTTTTTAGTTTGTGTTTAGTTTTAGCTATTTTAGGGGATATCTGTGTGTGCAGGTGACTATTACTGTGCATAATTATTAGGCAACTTAACAAAAAACAAATATATACCCATTTCAATTATTTATTTTTACCAGTGAAACCAATATAACATCTCCACATTCACAAATATACATTTCTGACATTCAAAAACAAAACAAAAACAAATCAGCGACCAATATAGCCACCTTTCTTTGCAAGGACACTCAAAAGCCTGCCATCCATGGATTCTGTCAGTGTTTTGATCTGTTCACCATCAACATTGCGTGCAGCAGCAACCACAGCCTCCCAGACACTGTTCAGAGAGGTGTACTGTTTTCCCTCCTTGTAAATCTCACATTTGATGATGGACCACAGGTTCTCAATGGGGTTCAGATCAGGTGAACAAGGAGGCCATGTCATTAGTTTTTCTTCTTTTATACCCTTTCTTGCCAGCCACGCTGTGGAGTACTTGGACGCGTGTGATGGAGCATTGTCCTGCATGAAAATCATGTTTTTCTTGAAGGATGCAGACTTCTTCCTGTACCACTGCTTGAAGAAGGTGTCTTCCAGAAACTGGCAGTAGGACTGGGAGTTGAGCTTGACTCCATCCTCAACCCGAAAAGGCCCCACAAGCTCATCTTTGATGATACCAGCCCAAACCAGTACTCCACCTCCACCTTGCTGGCGTCTGAGTCGGACTGGAGCTCTCTGCCCTTTACCAATCCGGCCACGGGCCCATCCATCTGGCCCATCAAGACTCACTCTCATTTCATCAGTCCATAAAACCTTAGAAAAATCAGTCTTGAGAGATTTCTTGGCCCAGTCTTGACGTTTCAGCTTGTGTGTCTTGTTCAGTGGTGGTCGTCTTTCAGCCTTTCTTACCTTGGCCATGTCTCTGAGTATTGCACACCTTGTGCTTTTGGGCACTCCAGTGATGTTGCAGCTCTGAAATATGGCCAAACTGGTGGCAAGTGGCATCTTGGCAGCTGCACGCTTGACTTTTCTCAGTTCATGGGCAGTTATTTTGCGCCTTGGTTTTTCCACACGCTTCTTGCGACCCTGTTGACTATTTTGAATGAAACGCTTGATTGTTCGATGATCACGCTTCAGAAGCTTTGCAATTTTAAGACTGCTGCATCCCTCTGCAAGATATCTCACTATTTTTGACTTTTCTGAGCCTGTCAAGTCCTTCTTTTGACCCATTTTGCCAAAGGAAAGGAAGTTGCCTAATAGTTATGCACACCTGATATAGGGTGTTGATGTCATTAGACCACACCCCTTCTCATTACAGAGATGCACATCACCTAATATGCTTAATTGGTAGTAGGCTTTCGAGCCTATACAGCTTGGAGTAAGACAACATGCATGAAGAGGATGATGTGGACAAAATACTCATTTGCCTAATAATTCTGCACTCCCTGTAAACACCAAGCTCCATTTTTTGTGTAGCTGACAGCTGGTAACTGTGCAGGGGCGGATCTAGCAAAGCTTTTGCCAGGGGGCCAGGTAGGCCATTAACAGAGAAAGGTGGACACAAAGATATACTTTTCTTTCTTACTCTCATATAAAATATTTAGCTTTTATTAAATAGTTATCTGAATCTTACAACCAAAGTTTGTATAATAATACACAAGATTGGCTGTAGACCATTGCTCATCATTCAGAACACTGTGTAAAAATAACAAAAGACAAAAAGTGAATGCGAAAGTGCATAAATATTTATTTTACGTGTTTGATGGGTGTGGCGGGGCGTGGTCTGCAGTGCCGCTGCAGGGGAGGTGGACCCACCTGAGCGGCATCTGCAATCACGCCTCTCGGGCGTAGTCTGTGCTCTCTCGGCTGTTTTTTGGGTGTGTGTAAGTTGAAAAGCTACAGCCGGTTATGTGGGTACACCAACCATGTGTGAAAAGTGGTCCATAACGTAATGCTTCAAAACGTGTTCATGCAAACATTGTCGGGTCTGCCGTGGTACAATGGGGACTTCTGCTCATGAACCTCTGTGCACAGCGTCTGCAAATCGGGGCTGTACAAAGCAACTTCATCTTTACACAAAACTGTAAGCTGTCATCTGTGAAGTGTGAGCGGTGTTTGTTTTTACCATAGTTCATGGTGGAGAATGGCTGCTCTTCTGAGTTTTGCCCTAAGCAGCCGTAAGAATGGCAAACTACACAGATTAGCAGCGGCATAGGCACACATAAAATTTCTTCTGAAATTTTCGCTTTCTAGTTCTTATTATGTGTGCCTATGCCAAGAGGCACACATATTACTATTCGTCGGATTTATTATTCTTATTATTATTATTATTATTATTCTCCATCTTCCGCCTAAATTTCGGCACGTATCACGCCCCGCAGTTTTGAGAAAGCTTCATATATGTTACCTCATTTTGTGCGGCTGGATCTGGAATGGTGTGCTATGACTTTTGGTGTTTATGAATTTTATAGTTTTTAAAATATTAATATTTTAGTGAAAATTTTCCCGCGCTCCTCTGCCAAACAGTTTTGACATTAGGATTACATATGTTAGATCATTTTGTGCGGCTGGAGCTGGACTATTATGTTGTGACTTTTGGTGTTTATGACTTTTATAGTTTTTTAAATATTAATATTTTAGTACAAATTTAGGCCAATTCATCTTTTGGCGCCAAATAAACAGACTTCATTTGTGGTGTCTTGGCTCTCTCTAGTGGTATACCGGGAGTAGTACAGCCGAAAAGATTTATCCTTGTGTTGAAAACTCCATATCCCACAATTCATAGCACGCCTCTACAGAGTGAACAATGGCGGCCACCACTTCGTTTTATATGTCTTTTATTCGTGTTTCTAGGTCACAAAATAAACTTTTAAGATATTTTCAGGCGAGAATGTAGGTGTGTAAACTTCAAATATCTGCTTGTTTTATCAAGACATCCCATATTTAGCGACAGTGCTCTGACTACGTTGGTCCTGCCTGACAGCTAGCCGGCTACCTAGCTAGCTGCCGCACTTGGCTGCAAATGGATAGCGAGGGGACTCTCTCTGTCGTTTCACCTCCCCGGTCTCTCGCAAATGCTCGCACAGAATCGGAGTTACAGCTGGATGTGGAAAAAATAACTGAGTTGTTTGGTGGTGCTATAACGCGGAGCTACAACAGTGGGCAGCTATCCACCGGTGTATGACAGAAAGGACATGCCGCGACCGCCGATCCACCGGTGTTTGCTAACGCGGAGGTCAATCGTGGATCAGGGAAAGCGAAGGCAGGAGCGTGAGGTGAACTGAATTTCAGGTAAGAAGTTATGACCTGCACTCTATTTGGGTCAGATATAAACCGAGTTTAGGTGTAGTTTATTTAGCAGCAGTTCTCTTATGTGTTGCTGATAGCCGGCTAGCTAGCTAGCGCCGCTAGCATAGTTAGCTAGCACCGCTAGCGACCCTTCGTGAAAAAGCACCCAGGCTTGGCTTATATTGAGGCGGGTGAAACTCGTGTCAGCACCCGGTCGCTCGCCGACAGTATGTGTTTTAGCTGGACTTATTTTTCGTTTATATGGACCGATGATTTATTTATTTATTCATTTTAGTAACGGTATAAACAGTGAAAGGTGGTGGATTGGCCAGATGTAAACTTCAAATATCTGCTCGTGTTACCAAGACATCCCATATTAGCTCTGATGTTTTCGGTGCCTGCAAAGAGCTAGACAGGTAGCTAGCTAACCCGAGCTGGCTGTCTTTTTGACTCAGGGTCATAGCTGGACTTATTTTTCGTTTTTATGAGCCGATGAGGGTTTTTTTTTAGTAACGGTACAAACAGTGAAAGGCGGTGGATTGTCCAGATGCTGGTCGATGTGGAAAAAATAACTGAGTTGTTTGGTAGTCGCTGACGCGGAGCTACAACCGAGGGCAGCTATCCACCGGTGTGTGTCAGAAAGAACATGCGGGGAACGAGGCGGCGAGGCGACCGCCGATCGACCGGTGGTAGATCGTGGATCAGGGAAACCGAAGGCAGGAGAAGCAGGCGGCTGCCGGTCGGAGCGTGAGGTGAACTGAATTTCAGGTAAGAAGTTATGACCTGCACTCTATTTGGGTCAGATATAAACCGAGTTTAGGTGTAGTTTATTTTCGTTGTGCTGACTTTTTACAATCAGTTATAATAACTCGTACTGCGTGGTAGCTAGCACGATGGAGTTTCTATACAGCTGTGTGCGCGCTAAGTTACTGATGTTGAACTTTATGACAGCCTCCCCTGTCATTCTCTCGCCTGTTCAAACTTCAGTCATGAAACTGATCAATGATCGGCTTTTCTCTCTTGTTTGTTTATCGCGCTAAACAACAGCAGCACGTTTAAGCTTGATCAGCTGTTGTTAGAATTCATTTGATTTTAATTTCTAGTATCAGCTGATGTTTGCTGGAGCCACAGCTGTAGAAGCGGCTGGTCGAAACCAGGAGATGACCTTACTGAATCATCAGAGCTGAACTGGTGATGGAGAAACAGGTTTACCTTTTTTTTCGGTGACATGAATGAGTTGAAGGGAAGTTATGAACTGTTTCTGAGAGAAATAAACACCAAGCTCCTTTTTTTATTTAGCTGACAGCTGGTAACTGTGCAGGGGCGGATCTAGCAAAGCTTTTGCCAGGGGGCCAGGTAGGGCATTAACAGAGAAAGGTGGACACAAAGATATACTTTTCTTTCTTACTCTCATACAGGGAGTGCAGAATTATTAGGCAAGTTGTATTTTTGAGGAATAATTTTATTATTGAACAACAACCATGTTCTCAATGAACCCAAAAAACACATTAATATCAAAGCTGAATGTTTTCGGAAGTAGTTTTTAGTTTGTGTTTAGTTTTAGCTATTTTAGGGGGATATCTGTGTGTGCAGGTGACTATTACTGTGCATAATTATTAGGCAACTTAACAAAAAACAAATATATACCCATTTCAATTATTTATTTTTACCAGTGAAACCAATATAACATCTCCACATTCACAAATATACATTTCTGACATTCAAAAACAAAACAAAAACAAATCAGCGACCAATATAGCCACCTTTCTTTGCAAGGACACTCAAAAGCCTGCCATCCATGGATTCTGTCAGTGTTTTGATCTGTTCACCATCAACATTGCGTGCAGCAGCAACCACAGCCTCCCAGACACTGTTCAGAGAGGTGTACTGTTTTCCCTCCTTGTAAATCTCACATTTGATGATGGACCACAGGTTCTCAATGGGGTTCAGATCAGGTGAACAAGGAGGCCATGTCATTAGTTTTCTTCTTTTATACCCTTTCTTGCCAGCCACGCTGTGGAGTACTTGGACGCGTGTGATGGAGCATTGTCCTGCATGAAAATCATGTTTTTCTTGAAGGATGCAGACTTCTTCCTGTACCACTGCTTGAAGAAGGTGTCTTCCAGAAACTGGCAGTAGGACTGGGAGTTGAGCTTGACTCCATCCTCAACCCGAAAAGGCCCCACAAGCTCATCTTTGATGATACCAGCCCAAACCAGTACTCCACCTCCACCTTGCTGGCGTCTGAGTCGGACTGGAGCTCTCTGCCCTTTACCAATCCGGCCACGGGCCCATCCATCTGGCCCATCAAGACTCACTCTCATTTCATCAGTCCATAAAACCTTAGAAAAATCAGTCTTGAGAGATTTCTTGGCCCAGTCTTGACGTTTCAGCTTGTGTGTCTTGTTCAGTGGTGGTCGTCTTTCAGCCTTTCTTACCTTGGCCATGTCTCTGAGTATTGCACACCTTGTGCTTTTGGGCACTCCAGTGATGTTGCAGCTCTGAAATATGGCCAAACTGGTGGCAAGTGGCATCTTGGCAGCTGCACGCTTGACTTTTCTCAGTTCATGGGCAGTTATTTTGCGCCTTGGTTTTTCCACACGCTTCTTGCGACCCTGTTGACTATTTTGAATGAAACGCTTGATTGTTCGATGATCACGCTTCAGAAGCTTTGCAATTTTAAGACTGCTGCATCCCTCTGCAAGATATCTCACTATTTTTGACTTTTCTGAGCCTGTCAAGTCCTTCTTTTGACCCATTTTGCCAAAGGAAAGGAAGTTGCCTAATAGTTATGCACACCTGATATAGGGTGTTGATGTCATTAGACCACACCCCTTCTCATTACAGAGATGCACATCACCTAATATGCTTAATTGGTAGTAGGCTTTCGAGCCTATACAGCTTGGAGTAAGACAACATGCATGAAGAGGATGATGTGGACAAAATACTCATTTGCCTAATAATTCTGCACTCCCTGTAAACACCAAGCTCCTTTTTTGTGTAGCTGACAGCTGGTAACTGTGCAGGGGCGGATCTAGCAAAGCTTTTGCCAGGGGGCCAGGTAGGCCATTAACAGAGAAAGGTGGACACAAAGATATACTTTCTTTCTTACTCTCATATAAATATTTAGCTTTTATTAAATAGTTATCTGAATCTTACAACCAAAGTTTGTATAATAATACACAAGATTGGCTGTAGACCATTGCTCATCATTCAGAACACTGTGTAAAATAACAAAAGACAAAAAGTGAATGCGAAAGTGCATAAATATTTATTTTACGTGTTTGATGGTGTGGCGGGGCGTGGTCTGCAGTGCCGCTGCAGGGAGGTGGACCCACCTGAGCGGCATCTGCAATCACGCCTCTCGGGCGTAGTCTGTGCTCTCTCGGCTGTTTTTTGGGTGTGTGTAAGTTGAAAAGCTACAGCCGGTTATGTGGGTACACCAACCATGTGTGAAAAGTGGTCCATAACGTAATGCTTCAAAACGTGTTCATGCAAACATTGTCGGGTCTGCCGTGGTACAATGGGGACTTCTGCTCATGAACCTCTGTGCACAGCGTCTGCAAATCGGGGCTGTACAAAGCAACTTCATCTTTACACAAAACTGTAAGCTGTCATCTGTGAAGTGTGAGCGGTGTTGTTTTACCATAGTTCATGGTGGAGAATGGCTGCTCTTCTGAGTTTTGCCCTAAGCAGCCGTAAGAATGGCAAACTACACAGATTAGCAGCGGCATAGGCACACATAAATTTCTTCTGAAATTTTCGCTTTCTAGTTCTTATTATGTGCTATGCCAAGAGCACACATATTACTATTCGTCGGATTTTATTCTTATTATTATTATTATTATTATTCTCCATCTTCCGCCTAAATTTCGGCACGTATCACGCCCCGCAGTTTTGAGAAAGCTTCATATATGTTACCTCATTTTGTGCGGCTGGATCTGGAATGGTGTGCTATGACTTTTGGTGTTTATGAATTTTATAGTTTTTAAATATTAATATTTTAGTGAAAATTTTCCCGCGCTCCTCTGCCAAACAGTTTTGACATTAGGATTACATATGTTAGATCATTTTGTGCGGCTGGAGCTGGACTATTATGTTGTGACTTTTGGTGTTTATGACTTTTATAGTTTTTTAAATATTAATATTTTAGTACAAATTTAGGCCAATTCATCTTTTGGCGCCAAATAAACAGACTTCATTTGTGGTGTCTTGGCTCTCTCTAGTGGTATACCGGGAGTAGTACAGCCGAAAAGATTTATCCTTGTGTTGAAAACTCCATATCCCACAATTCATAGCACGCCTCTACAGAGTGAACAATGGCGGCCACCACTTCGTTTTATATGTCTTTTATTCGTGTTTCTAGGTCACAAAATAAACTTTTAAGATATTTTCAGGCGAGAATGTAGGTGTGTAAACTTCAAATATCTGCTTGTTTTATCAAGACATCCCATATTTAGCGACAGTGCTCTGACTACGTTGGTCCTGCCTGACAGCTAGCCGGCTACCTAGCTAGCTGCCGCACTTGGCTGCAAATGGATAGCGAGGGGACTCTCTCTGTCGTTTCACCTCCCCGGTCTCTCGCAAATGCTCGCACAGAATCGGAGTTACAGCTGGATGTGGAAAAAATAACTGAGTTGTTTGGTGGTGCTATAATGCGGAGCTACAACAGTGGGCAGCTATCCACCGGTGTATGACAGAAAGGACATGCCGCGACCGCCGATCGACAGGTGTTTGCTAACGCGGAGGTCAATCATGGATCAGGGAAAGCGAAGGCAGGAGCGTGAGGTGAACTGAATTTCAGGTAAGAAGTTATGACCTGCACTCTATTTGGGTCAGATATAAACCGAGTTTAGGTGTAGTTTATTTAGCAGCAGTTCTCTTATGTGTTGCTGATAGCCGGCTAGCTAGCTAGCTAGCGCCGCTAGCATAGTTAGCTAGCACCGCTAGCGACCCTTCGTGAAAAAGCACCCAGGCTTGGCTTATATTGAGGCGGGTGAAACTCGTGTCAGCACCCGGTCGCTCGCCGACAGTATGTGTTTTAGCTGGACTTATTTTTCGTTTATATGGACCGATGATTTATTTATTTATTCATTTTAGTAACGGTATAAACAGTGAAAGGTGGTGGATTGGCCAGATGTAAACTTCAAATATCTGCTCGTGTTACCAAGACATCCCATATTAGCTCTGATGTTTTCGGTGCCTGCAAAGAGCTAGACAGGTAGCTAGCTAACCCGAGCTGGCTGTCTTTTTGACTCAGGGTCATAGCTGGACTTATTTTTCGTTTTTATGAGCCGATGAGGGTTTTTTTTTAGTAACGGTACAAACAGTGAAAGGCGGTGGATTGTCCAGACGCTGGTCGATGTGGAAAAATAACTGAATTGTTTGGTAGTCGCTGACGCGGAGCTACAACCGAGGGCAGCTATCCACCGGTGTGTGTCAGAAAGAACATGCGGGAACGAGGCGGCGAGGTGACCGCCGATCGACCGGTGGTAGATCGTGGATCAGGGAAACCGAAGGCAGGAGAAGCAGGCGGCTGCCGGTCGGAGCGTGAGGTGAACTGAATTTCAGGTAAGAAGTTATGACCTGAACTCTATTTGGGTCAGATATAAACCGAGTTTAGGTGTAGTTTATTTTCGTTGTGCTGACTTTTTACAATCAGTTATAATAACTCGTACTGCGTGGTAGCTAGCACGATGGAGTTTCTATACAGCTGTGTGCGCGCTAAGTTACTGATGTTGAACTTTATGACAGCCTCCCCTGTCATTCTCTCGCCTGTTGAAACTTCAGTCATGAAACTGATCAATGATCGGCTTTTCTCTCTTGTTTGTTTATCGCGCTAAACAACAGCAGCACGTTTAAGCTTGATCAGCTGTTGTTAGAATTCATTTGATTTAATTTCTAGTATCAGCTGATGTTTGCTGGAGCCACAGCTGTAGAAGCGGCTGGTCGAAACCAGGAGATGACCTTACTGAATCATCAGAGCTGAACTGGTGATGGAGAAACAGGTTTACCTTTTTTTTAGGTGACATGAATGAGTTGAAGGGAAGTTATGAACTGTTTCTGAGAGAAATAACACCAAGCTCCTTTTTTTATTTAGCTGACAGCTGGTAACTGTGCAGGGCGGATCTAGCAAAGCTTTTGCCAGGGGGCCAGGTAGGGCATTAACAGAGAAAGGTGGACACAAAGATATACTTTTCTTTCTTACTCTCATACAGGGAGTGCAGAATTATTAGGCAAGTTGTATTTTTGAGGAATAATTTTATTATTGAACAACAACCATGTTCTCAATGAACCCAAAAAACACATTAATATCAAAGCTGAATGTTTTCGGAAGTAGTTTTTAGTTTGTGTTTAGTTTTAGCTATTTTAGGGGATATCTGTGTGTGCAGGTGACTATTACTGTGCATAATTATTAGGCAACTTAACAAAAAACAAATATATACCCATTTCAATTATTTATTTTTACCAGTGAAACCAATATAACAGCTCCACATTCACAAATATACATTTCTGACATTCAAAAACAAAACAAAAACAAATCAGCCACCAATATAGCCACCTTTCTTTGCAAGGACACTCAAAAGCCTGCCATCCATGGATTCTGTCAGTGTTTTGATCTGTTCACCATCAACATTGCGTGCAGCAGCAACCACAGCCTCCCAGACACTGTTCAGAGAGGTGTACTGTTTTCCCTCCTTGTAAATCTCACATTTGATGATGGACCACAGGTTCTCAATGGGGTTCAGATCAGGTGAACAAGGAGGCCATGTCATTAGTTTTTCTTCTTTTATACCCTTTCTTGCCAGCCACGCTGTGGATACTTGGACGCGTGTGATGGAGCATTGTCCTGCATGAAAATCATGTTTTTCTTGAAGGATGCAGACTTTTCCTGTACCACTGCTTGAAGAAGGTGTCTTCCAGAAACTGGCAGCAGGACTGGGAGTTGAGCTTGACTCCATCCTCAACCCGAAAAGGCCCACAAGCTCATCTTTGATGATACCAGCCCAAACCAGTACTCCACCTCCACCTTGCTGGCGTCTGAGTGGGACTGGAGCTCTCTGCCCTTTACCAATCCAGCCACGGCCCATCCATCTGGCCCATCAAGACTCACTCTCATTTCATCAGTCCATAAAACCTTAGAAAAATCAGTCTTGAGATATTTCTTGGCCCAGTCTTGACGTTTCAGCTTGTGTGTCTTGTTCAGTGGTGGTCGTCTTTCAGCCTTTCTTACCTTGGCCATGTCTCTGAGTATTGCACACCTTGTGCTTTTGGGCACTCCAGTGATGTTGCAGCTCTGAAATATGGCCAAACTGGTGGCAAGTGGCATCTTGGCAGCTGCACGCTTGACTTTTCTCAGTTCATGGGCAGTTATTTGCGCCTTGGTTTTTCCACACGCTTCTTGCGACCCTGTTGACTATTTGAATGAAACGCTTGATTGTTTGATGATCACGCTTCAGAAGCTTTGCAATTTAAGACTGCGCATCCCTCTGCAAGATATCTCACTATTTTTGACTTTCTGAGCCTGTCAAGTCCTTCTTTTGACCCATTTTGCCAAAGGAAAGGAAGTGCCTAATAATTATGCACACCTGATATAGGGTGTTGATGTCATTAGACCACACCCCTTCTCATTACAGAGATGCACATCACCTAATATGCTTAATTGGTAGTGGGCTTTCGAGCCTATACAGCTTGCAGTAAGACAACATGCATGAAGAGGATGATGTGGACAAAATACTCATTTGCCTAATAATTCTGCACACCCTGTATAAAATATTTAGCTTTTATTAAATAGTTATCTGAATCTTACAACCAAAGTTTGTATAATAATACACAAGATTGGCTGTAGACCATTGTTCATCATTCAGAACACTGTGTAAAAATAACAAAAAACAAAAAGTGAATGCAAAGTGCATAAATATTTATTTTACGTGTTTGATGTGTGTGGCGGGCGTGGTCTGCAGTGCCGTGCAGGGGAGGTGGACCACTGAGCGGCACTGCAATCACGCCTCTCGGGCGTAGTCTGTGCTCTCTCGGCTGTTTTTGGTGGTGTCGGGCTGTGAGTTGAAAAGCTACAGCGGCTGTGGGGTAACCAACATGTATGAAAGTGGTCATAACGTATGCTTCAAAGGTGTTCATGCAAACATTGTCGGGTCTGCCGTGGTACAATGGACTTCTGCTCATGAACCTGTGTGCACAGCGTCTGCAAATCGGGCTGTACAAGTAACTTCATCTTTACACAAAACTGTAAGCTGTCATCTGTGAAGCGTGAGCGGTGTTTGTTTTTAACCATAGTTCATGTTGGAGAATGGCTGCTCTTCTGAGTTTTGCTCTCTGTAGCCGTATGAATGGCAAACTACAGTGATTAGCAGCGGCATAGGCACACATAAAATTTCTTCTGAAATTTTCGCTTTCTAGTTATTATTATTCTCCATCTTCCGCCTAAATTTCGGCACGTATCACGCCCGCAGTTTTGAGACAAGCTTCATATATGTTACCTCATTTTGTGCGGCCGGATCTGGAATGGTGTGCTATGACTTTGGTGTTTATGAATTTTATAGTTTTTTAAATATTAATATTTTAGTGAAAATTTTCCCGCGCTCCTCTGCCAAACAGTTTTGACATTAGGATTACATATGTTAGATCATTTTGTGCGGCTGGAGCTGGACTATTATGTTGTGACTTTTGGTGTTTATGACTTTTATAGTTTTTTAAATATTAATATTTAGTACAAATTTAGGCCAATTCATCTTTGGCGCCAAATAAACAGACTTCATTTGTGGTGTCTTGGCTCTCTCTAGTGGTATACCGGGAGTAGTACAGCCGAAAAGATTTATCCTTGTGTTGAAAACTCCATATCCCACAATTCATAGCACGCCTCTACAGAGTGAACAATGGCGGCCACCACTTCGTTTATATGTCTTTTATTCGTGTTTCTAGGTCACAAAATAAACTTTTAAGATATTTTCAGGCGAGAATGTAGGTGTGTAAACTTCAAATATCTGCTTGTTTTATCAAGACATCCCATATTTAGCGACAGTGCTCTGACGACGTCGGTCCTGCCTGACAGCTAGCCGGCTACCTAGCTAGCTGCCGCACTTGGCTGCAAATGGATAGCGAGGGGACTCTCTCTGTCGTTTCACCTCCCGGTCTCTCGCAAATGCTCGCACAGAATCGGAGTTACAGCTGGATGTGGAAAAAATAACTGAGTTGTTTGGTGGTGCTATAACGCGGAGCTACAACAGTGGGCAGCTATCCACCGGTGTATGACAGAAAGGACATGCCGCGACCGCCGATCGACCGGTGTTTGCTAACGCGGAGGTCAATCGTGGATCAGGGAAAGCGAAGGCAGGAGCATGAGGTGAACTGAATTTCAGGTAAGAAGTTATGACCTGCACTCTATTTGGGTCAGATATAAACCGAGTTTAGGTGTAGTTTATTTAGCAGCAGTTCTCTTATGTGTTGCTGATAGCCGGCTAGCTAGCTAGCGCCGCTAGCATAGTTAGCTAGCACCGCTAGCGACCCTTCGTGAAAAAGCACCCAGGCTTGGCTTATATTGAGGCGGGTGAAACTCGTGTCAGCACCCGGTCGCTCGCCGACAGTATGTGTTTTAGCTGGACTTATTTTCGTTTATATGGACCGATGATTTATTATTTATTCATTTTAGTAACGGTATAAACAGTGAAAGGTGGTGGATTGGCCAGATGTAAACTTCAAATATCTGCTCGTGTTACCAAGACATCCCATATTAGCTCTGATGTTTTCGGTGCCTGCAAAGAGCTAGACAGGTAGCTAGCTAACCCGAGCTGGCTGTCTTTTTGACTCAGGGTCATAGCTGGACTTATTTTTCGTTTTTATGAGCCGATGAGGGGTTTTTTTTAGTAACGGTACAAACAGTGAAAGGCGGTGGATTGTCCAGATGCTGGTCGATGTGGAAAAAATAACTGAGTTGTTTGGTAGTCGCTGACGCGGAGCTACAACCGAGGGCAGCTATCCACCGGTGTGTGTCAGAAAGAACATGCGGGGAACGAGGCGGCGAGGCGACCGCCGATCGACCGGTGGTAGATCGTGGATCAGGGAAACCGAAGGCAGGAGAAGCAGGCGGCTGCCGGTCGGAGCGTGAGGTGAACTGAATTTCAGGTAAGAAGTTATGACCTGCACTCTATTTGGGTCAGATATAAACCGAGTTTAGGTGTAGTTTATTTTCGTTGTGCTGACTTTTTACAATCAGTTATAATAACTCGTACTGCGTGGTAGCTAGCACGATGGAGTTTCTATACAGCTGTGTGCGGCTAAGTTACTGATGTTGAACTTTATGACAGCCTCCCCTGTCATTCTCTCGCCTGTTCAAACTTCAGTCATGAAACTGATCAATGATCGGCTTTTCTCTCTTGTTTGTTTATCGCGCTAAACAACAGCAGCACGTTTAAGCTTGATCAGCTGTTGTTAGAATTCATTTGATTTTAATTTCTAGTATCAGCTGATGTTTGCTGGAGCCACAGCTGTAGAAGCGGCTGGTCGAAACCAGGAGATGACCTTACTGAATCATCAGAGCTGAACTGGTGATGGAGAAACAGGTTTACCTTTTTTTTAGGTGACATGAATGAGTTGAAGGGAAGTTATGAACTGTTTCTGAGAGAAATAAACACCAAGCTCCTTTTTTTATTTAGCTGACAGCTGGTAACTGTGCAGGGCGGATCTAGCAAAGCTTTTGCCAGGGGCCAGGTAGGGCATTAACAGAGAAAGGTGGACACAAAGATATACTTTTCTTTCTTACTCTCATACAGGGAGTGCAGAATTATTAGGCAAGTTGTATTTTTGAGGAATAATTTTATTATTGAACAACAACCATGTTCTCAATGAACCCAAAAAACACATTAATATCAAAGCTGAATGTTTTCGGAAGTAGTTTTTAGTTTGTGTTTAGTTTTAGCTATTTTAGGGGCATATCTGTGTGTGCAGGTGACTATTACTGTGCATAATTATTAGGCAACTTAACAAAAAACAAATATATACCCATTTCAATTATTTATTTTTACCAGTGAAACCAATATAACATCTCCACATTCACAAATATACATTTCTGACATTCAAAAACAAAACAAAAACAAATCAGCGACCAATATAGCCACCTTTCTTTGCAAGGACACTCAAAAGCCTGCCATCCATGGATTCTGTCAGTGTTTTGATCTGTTCACCATCAACATTGCGTGCAGCAGCAACCACAGCCTCCCAGACACTGTTCAGAGAGGTGTACTGTTTTCCCTCCTTGTAAATCTCACATTTGATGATGGACCACAGGTTCTCAATGGGGTTCAGATCAGGTGAACAAGGAGGCCATGTCATTAGTTTTTCTTCTTTTAAACCCTTTCTTGCCAGCCACGCTGTGGAGTACTTGGACGCGTGTGATGGAGCATTGTCCTGCATGAAAATCATGTTTTCTTGAAGGATGCAGACTTTTTCCTGTACCACTGCTTGAAGAAGGTGTCTTCCAGAAACTTGCAGTAGGACTGGGAGTTGAGCTTGACGCCATCTTCAACCCGAAAAGGCCCCACAAGCTCACCTTTGATGATACCAGCCCAAACCAGTACTCCACCTCCACCTTGCTGGCGTCTGAGTGGGACTGGAGCTCTCTGCCCTTTACCAATCCAGCCACGGGCCCATCCATCTGGCCCATCAAGACTCACTCTCATTTCATCAGTCCATAAAACCTTAGAAAAATCAGTCTTGAGATATTTCTTGGCCCAGTCTTGACGTTTCAGCTTGTGTGTCTTGTTCAGTGGTGGTCGTCTTTCAGCCTTTCTTACCTTGGCCATGTCTCTGAGTATTGCACACCTTGTGCTTTTGGGCACTCCAGTGATGTTGCAGCTCTGAAATATGGCCAAACTGGTGGCAAGTGGCATCTTGGCAGCTGCACGCTTGACTTTTCTCAGTTCATGGGCAGTTATTTTGTGCCTTGGTTTTTCCACACGCTTCCTACGACCCTGTTGACTATTTTGAATGAAACGCTTGATTGTTCGATGATCACGCTTCAGAAGCTTTGCAATTTTAAGACTGCTGCATCCCTCTGCAAGATATCTCACTATTTTTGACTTTTCTGAGCCTGTCAAGTCCTTCTTTTGACCCATTTTGCCAAAGGAAAGGAAGTTGCCTAATAATTATGCACACCTGATATAGGGTGTTGATGTCATTAGACCACACCCCTTCTCATTACAGAGATGCACATCACCTAATATGCTTAATTGGTAGTAGGCTTTCGAGCCTATACAGCTTGGAGTAAGACAACATGCATGAAGAGGATGATGTGGACAAAATACTCATTTGCCTAATAATTCTGCACTCCCTGTATAAAATATTTAGCTTTTATTAAATAGTTATCTGAATCTTACAACCAAAGTTTGTATAATAATACATAAGATTGGCTGTAGACCATTGTTCATCATTCAGAACACTGTGTAAAATAACAAAAAACAAAAGTGAATGCAAAGTGCATAAATATTTATTTTACGTGTTTGATATGTGTGGCGGGGCGTGGTCTGCAGTGCCGCTGCAGGGGAGGTGGACCCACCTGAGGGGCATCTGCAATCACACCTCTCGGGCGTAGTCTGTGCTCTCTCGGCTGTTTTTGGGTGTGTGTCGGGCTGTGAGTTGAAAAGCTACAGCTGGCTGGGAGGGTACACCAACCATGTGTGAAAAGTGGTCCATAACGTACTGGTTCAAAGTGTGTTCGTGCAAACATTGTCGGGTCTGCCGTGGTACAGAGGGACTTCTGCTTATGAACCTGTGTGCACAGCGTCTGCAAATCGGGGCTGTACAAAGTGACCTCATCTTTACCCAAAACTGTAAGCTGTCATCTGTGAGGCGCGAGCGGTGTTTGTTTTTACCATAATTCATGGTGGAGAATGGCTGCTCTTCTGAGTTTTGCTGTCTGTAGCCGTATGAATGGAAAACTACACAGATTAGCAGCGGCATAGGCACACATAAAATTTCTTCTGAAATTTTCGCTTTCTAGTTATTATGTGTGCCTATGGAAAGAGGCACACATATTACTATTCGTCGGATTTATTATTATGTGTGCCTATGCCAAGAGGCACACATATTACTATTCGTCGGATTTATTATTATTATGTGTGCCTATGCCAAGAGGCACACATATTACTATTCGTCGGATTTATTATTCTTATTATTATTATTCTCCATCTTCCGCCTAAATTTCGGCACGTATCACGCCCCGCAGTTTTGAGACAAGCTTCATATATGTTACCTCATTTTGTGCGGCCGGATCTGGAATGGTGTGCTATGACTTTTGGCGTTTATGAATTTATAGTTTTTTAAATATTAATATTTTAGTGAAAATTTTCCCGCGCTCCTCTGCCAAACAGTTTTGACATTAGGATTACATATGTTAGATCATTTTGTGCGGCTGGAGCTGGACTATTATGTTGTGACTTTTGGTGTTTATGACTTTTATAGTTTTTTAAATATTAATATTTTAGTACAAATTTAGGCCAATTCATCTTTTGGCGCCAAATAAACAGACTTCATTTGTGGTGTCTTGGCTCTCTCTAGTGGTATACCGGGAGTAGTACAGCCGAAAAGATTTATCCTTGTGTTGAAAACTCCATATCCACAATTCATAGCACGCCTCTACAGAGTGAACAATGGCGGCCACCACTTCGTTTTATATGTCTTTTATTCGTGTTTGTAGGTCACAAAATAAACTTTTAAGATATTTTCAGGCGAGAATGTAGGTGTGTAAACTTCAAATATCTGCTTGTTTTATCAAGACATCCCATATTTAGCGACAGTGCTCTGACTACGTTGGTCCTGCCTGACAGCTAGCCGGCTACCTAGCTAGCTGCCGCACTTGGCTGCAAATGGATAGCGAGGGGACTCTCTCTGTCGTTTCACCTCCCCGGTCTCTCGCAAATGCTCGCACAGAATCGGAGTTACAGCTGGATGTGGAAAAAATAACTGAGTTGTTTGGTGGTGCTATAATGCGGAGCTACAACAGTGGGCAGCTATCCACCGGTGTATGACAGAAAGGACATGCCGCGACCGCCGATCGACAGGTGTTTGCTAACGCGGAGGTCAATCGTGGATCAGGGAAAGCGAAGGCAGGAGCGTGAGGTGAACTGAATTTCAGGTAAGAAGTTATGACCTGCACTCTATTTGGGTCAGATATAAACCGAGTTTAGGTGTAGTTTATTTAGCAGCAGTTCTCTTATGTGTTGCTGATAGCCGGCTAGCTAGCTAGCTAGCGCCGCTAGCATAGTTAGCTAGCACCGCTAGCGACCCTTCGTGAAAAAGCACCCAGGCTTGGCTTATATTGAGGCGGGTGAAACTCGTGTCAGCACCCGGTCGCTCGCCGACAGTATGTGTTTTAGCTGGACTTATTTTTCGTTTATATGGACCGATGATTTATTTATTTATTCATTTTAGTAACGGTATAAACAGTGAAAGGTGGTGGATTGGCCAGATGTAAACTTCAAATATCTGCTCGTGTTACCAAGACATCCCATATTAGCTCTGATGTTTTCGGTGCCTGCAAAGAGCTAGACAGGTAGCTAGCTAACCCGAGCTGGCTGTCTTTTTGACTCAGGGTCATAGCTGGACTTATTTTTCGTTTTTATGAGCCGATGAGGGGTTTTTTTTAGTAACGGTACAAACAGTGAAAGGCGGTGGATTGTCCAGAGCTGGTCGATGTGGAAAAAATAACTGAATTGTTTGGTAGTCGCTGACGCGGAGCTACAACCGAGGGCAGCTATCCACCGGTGTGTGTCAGAAAGAACATGCGGGGAACGAGGCGGCGAGGTGACCGCCGATCGACCGGTGGTAGATCGTGGATCAGGGAAACCGAAGGCAGGAGAAGCAGGCGGCTGCCGGTCGGAGCGTGAGGTGAACTGAATTTCAGGTAAGAAGTTATGACCTGCACTCTATTTGGGTCAGATATAAACCGAGTTTAGGTGTAGTTTATTTTCGTTGTGCTGACTTTTTACAATCAGTTATAATAACTCGTACTGCGTGGTAGCTAGCACGATGGAGTTTCTATACAGCTGTGTGCGCGCTAAGTTACTGATGTTGAACTTTATGACAGCCTCCCCTGTCATTCTCTCGCCTGTTCAAACTTCAGTCATGAAACTGATCAATGATCGGCTTTTCTCTCTTGTTTGTTTATCGCGCTAAACAACAGCAGCACGTTTAAGCTTGATCAGCTGTTGTTAGAATTCATTTGATTTTAATTTCTAGTATCAGCTGATGTTTGCTGGAGCCACAGCTGTAGAAGCGGCTGGTCGAAACCAGGAGATGACCTTACTGAATCATCAGAGCTGAACTGGTGATGGAGAAACAGGTTTACCTTTTTTTTAGGTGACATGAATGAGTTGAAGGGAAGTTATGAACTGTTTCTGAGAGAAATAAACACCAAGCTCCTTTTTTTATTTAGCTGACAGCTGGTAACTGTGCAGGGGCGGATCTAGCAAAGCTTTTGCCAGGGGCCAGGTAGGGCATTAACAGAGAAAGGTGGACACAAAGATATACTTTTCTTTCTTACTCTCATACAGGGAGTGCAGAATTATTAGGCAAGTTGTATTTTTGAGGAATAATTTTATTATTGAACAACAACCATGTTCTCAATGAACCCAAAAAACACATTAATATCAAAGCTGAATGTTTTCGGAAGTAGTTTTTAGTTTGTGTTTAGTTTTAGCTATTTTAGGGGGATATCTGTGTGTGCAGGTGACTATTACTGTGCATAATTATTAGGCAACTTAACAAAAAACAAATATATACCCATTTCAATTATTTATTTTTACCAGTGAAACCAATATAACATCTCCACATTCACAAATATACATTTCTGACATTCAAAAACAAAACAAAAACAAATCAGCGACCAATATAGCCACCTTTCTTTGCAAGGACACTCAAAAGCCTGCCATCCATGGATTCTGTCAGTGTTTTGATCTGTTCACCATCAACATTGCGTGCAGCAGCAACCACAGCCTCCCAGACACTGTTCAGAGAGGTGTACTGTTTTCCCTCCTTGTAAATCTCACATTTGATGATGGACCACAGGTTCTCAATGGGGTTCAGATCAGGTGAACAAGGAGGCCATGTCATTAGTTTTTCTTCTTTTATACCCTTTCTTGCCAGCCACGCTGTGGAGTACTTGGACGCGTGTGATGGAGCATTGTCCTGCATGAAAATCATGTTTTTCTTGAAGATGCAGACTTCTTCCTGTACCACTGCTTGAAGAAGGTGTCTTCCAGAAACTTGCAGTAGGACTGGGAGTTGAGCTTGACGCCATCCTCAACCCGAAAAGGCCCCACAAGCTCACCTTTGATGATACCAGCCCAAACCAGTACTCCACCTCCACCTTGCTGGCGTCTGAGTGGGACTGGAGCTCTCTGCCCTTTACCAATCCAGCCACGGGCCCATCCATCTGGCCCATCAAGACTCACTCTCATTTCATCAGTCCATAAAACCTTAGAAAAATCAGTCTTGAGATATTTCTTGGCCCAGTCTTGACGTTTCAGCTTGTGTGTCTTGTTCAGTGGTGGTCGTCTTTCAGCCTTTCTTACCTTGGCCATGTCTCTGAGTATTGCACACCTTGTGCTTTTGGGCACTCCAGTGATGTTGCAGCTCTGAAATATGGCCAAACTGGTGGCAAGTGGCATCTTGGCAGCTGCACGCTTGACTTTTCTCAGTTCATGGGCAGTTATTTTGCCCTTGGTTTTTCCACACGCTTCTTGCGACCCTGTTGACTATTTTGAATGAAACGCTTGATTGTTCGATGATCACGCTTCAGAAGCTTTGCAATTTTAAGACTGCTGCATCCCTCTGCAAGATATCTCACTATTTTTGACTTTTCTGAGCCTGTCAAGTCCTTCTTTTGACCCATTTTGCCAAAGGAAAGGAAGTTGCCTAATAATTATGCACACCTGATATAGGGTGTTGATGTCATTAGACCATACCCCTTCTCATTACAGAGATGCACATCACCTAATATGCTTAATTGGTAGTAGGCTTTCGAGCCTATACAGCTTGGAGTAAGACAACATGCATGAAGGGGATGATGTGGACAAAATACTCATTTGCCTAATAATTCTGCACTCCCTGTATAAAATATTTAGCTTTTATTAAATAGTTATCTGAATCTTACAACCAAAGTTTGTATAATAATACACAAGATTGGCTGTAGACCATTGTTCATCATTCAGAACACTGTGTAAAAATAACAAAAAACAAAAAGTGAATGCAAAAGTGCATAAATATTTATTTTACGTGTTTGATATGTGTGGCGGGGCGTGGTCTGCAGTGCCGCTGCAGGGGAGGTGGACCCACCTGAGGGGCATCTGCAATCACACCTCTCGGGCGTAGTCTGTGCTCTCTCGGCTGTTTTTTGGGTGTGTGTCGGGCTGTGAGTTGAAAAGCTACAGCTGGCTGGGAGGGTACACCAACCATGTGTGAAAAGTGGTCCATAACGTACTGGTTCAAAGTGTGTTCGTGCAAACATTGTCGGGGTCTGCCGTGGTACAGAGGGACTTCTGCTTATGAACCTGTGTGCACAGCGTCTGCAAATCGGGGCTGTACAAAGTGACCTCATCTTTACCCAAAACTGTAAGCTGTCATCTGTGAGGCGCGAGCGGTGTTTGTTTTTACCATAATTCATGGTGGAGAATGGCTGCTCTTCTGAGTTTTGCTGTCTGTAGCCGTATGAATGGAAAACTACACAGATTAGCAGCGGCATAGGCACACATAAAATTTCTTCTGAAATTTTCGCTTTCTAGTTATTGTGTGGATGCCCTCAAAGGGCTTCCACACTATTGAGTTCCTGTTTCTCTTTATTGTGTGGATGCCCTCAAAGGGCTTCCACACTATTGAGTTCCTGTTTCTCTTTATTCTTTATTATTATTCTTAGGACTTCCGTACGTTTTTTGCCGTTGAACTACTTCCTCAGTTTTCAACCGATTTTCTCAGTTCAAACTCTATACTGTTCTGCTATTTCTGCTAATGTGTGCTATGACTTTTGGTGTTTATTACTCTTATACTTTTTAAAATATTACACTTTTTTCCTTTAATTTGTCCCATTGAAATGAATGGAAAACTTCCACAATTCTGCTAAAACTTGCTTGTTTTTGAAACTTAACTACTTTGTCATACTTTCACCTAGAAACTCCATTCAAACTTTAAAATGTTCTCAGACTATTGGGCTATTCCTGTCTGATTCAGCTTTTTCAGATCTTCTACCATTTTAATTTTATACCTCTTTAAGTTTTCAGTTGCAAAATTGTGATTTTTCAGAAAATACATGCGTTGTTATGGTTGCTATGCAATTAACTCAGAGTGTACACTCGTCCATTCTGAATTTTCTCTTCATATCTGAACAACTTCTTGCTACTCACTCAATTTCCACTCAACTCCCACAAATTATACATCAAAACGTAGGTATTTTTGCTGGCTTTCACAAAATGTCACTATGATTGTTGTGGGACTTATAGATTTTTTGCAAATCTCCTCAGAGTAACATAAAGTCTCAAAACTCTCCATAGAAACTCAATGGAGAGTTTCTTCAAAATCAGCGCTGGAATTCTCTAATGAGAGGCATTTTCAAATCGTCATATCTCCTTAATGAAACAAAGTTGAGACATGACGCTTGTGCCAATATATCTTCAGACATCCCTGATGCTCACAATTCAAGAATTTTTTCCTCACCTATTACCGTTTGGCCATGAATTACACTTGTTTGAGGGTAGGAAATTTTTCCCTCGCTCAGATTTCTTCAGATTTCAAACTCTGGAAATGAGGCACTTTTTTCTCTCGTCATATCTTTTTGATTGATTTCAACAGAGACCTGAAAATTTCCATGACTGTTCACCAAAGCCTGCTGTTTCTTACGGTGAAAGAATGATTTTGATGCTCCATATAGATTTAGAGTTACAAAACGTTGTTTGAGGGCAAGTCAAGGCAGTTTTGCTTCGCCTCTACTCAGTTACAGTGTATTACAAGTCATATATCTTCAATAATTTATATTTTATCTCTGAATTATGAAGGCCTGAAGTTTTCCCCATCTCTTCTGAACAAATCGGTGTCAGAATGAGCGTTCTAGCCCCTACGGTTAGGAAATTATGGCCATTTGTTCGAGGGGAATCCTGAATGTGAGAAATACACTGCAGAAAACTCATAGCTGTCTCTGTGTCTGTGTGTGTAAGTGCTGATTACAGCAGGTGCAGCCAATTTAGCTGACCTAGATATACCAAGCCCAGACTCTTAACAGCCCCTGTACACTTTGCTCTATGTGTATGTGTGTGTGTATATCAATATTTCTCCCATGTTAAAGTATTACTCCTCCATAATAGTATTTGTGCTAAATCAAAGTACTTCTACTACATCTTAGTACTTCTGCTCAATCATAGTATTTCTGCTAAATCATAGTATTTTTGAAAAATCATGGTATTTGTGCCAAATCATGGTGTGGGGGCAGAACCATAATATTAATTTTATGTTATGAGATTACTACTAAGTGCAGGAATGTCTGTTATGTTATAGTTTATGTGCTGAATATAGTATATCTGCCAAATCATAGTATTTATCCCAAATCATAGTATTTATGCAAAATTACAGTATTTCTGCTAAAAAGCAGAAATAGTACCTTTTAGCAGAAATTTCTGTGAAAAGATATTATTTATGTTAAAACATAGTATTTCTGCTAAATCATAGTATTTCTGCCAAATCATAGTATTTGTACTTATTCATAGTACTTGTGCCAAATCATAGTATTTGTACCCAATCATAGTATTTCTGCAATATGATCGTATTTGTGCCAAATCATGGTATCTTTTTGCCAAATCATGGTATTTGTGCCAAATCATGTTATTTGTGGCCAGTTAAAATTTCTGTTATATTAGTGTTACTACTAAGTCATAGAATTTCTGTTATGTTATAGTATATCTGCTGATTATGGTATATGTGCCAAATAATAGTATTTATAGCAAATAATAGTATTACTGCCCAAACATAGTATTTCTTGTAGTATTTGTAGTAGTAGTTGTTGTAGTATTTGTGCAAAAACATAGAATTTCTGCAAAATCATAGTATATCTGTTATGTTATAGTATTACTACTAAGGCATAGTATTCCTACCAAATCATAGTATTCCTTCAAAATCATAGTATCACTGCAATTTCATAGTATTTGAGCGAAATTGTAGTATTTGTACTAAATCATGGTACTTGTACCAAATCATAGTATTTTTTGCAAATCATATTATTTGAACCAAAACATTGTATTTGTACGATGTCATAGTATTTCTTCTAAATCATAGTATTTCACCCAAATCTCAGTAGTTGTGCTAAAACCCAGTATTATTGCCAAATCGTAGTATTTGTACTGAAAGATAGTATTTGTGCCAATAAGAGTATTTGTACTAAATCATAGTATTTGTGCCAAATCATAGTATTTCTGCCATATTGTGCTAGTTGTGCAAAAACATAGACTGTCTGCAAAATCATAGTATATCTGTTATGTTATAGTATTACTACTAAGTCACAGTATTTCTGCCAATTCGTAGTATTTGTACTAAATCATACTACTCGTGCCAAATCATAGTATTGAAATCAAAATATAGTATTTGTACCAAAGCATTGTATTTGTACGAAGTACAGTATTTCTGCCAAATCATAGAATTACTGCAATTTCATAGTATTTTGAGGAATCCCTTTTGTTATAGTATTACTTCTAAGTCATAGTATTTCTGCTTTGTCATAGTATTTGTACTGAAACATAGTATTTCTGCCAAATCATAGTATTACTTCTAAGTCATAGTATTTGAGTGAAATTACAGTGTTTCTGCAAAAACATTGTATTTCTGCAAAATCATAGTATTTCTCTCATCTTAAAGTACTCAATTATTGTATTTGTGCCAAAGTTTAGTATTTCTGCCAAATGATATTATCTCTGCTAAATCATAGTGTCTGCCAAATCATAGTATTTGTGCCAAATTATGGGATTTTGCCAAAACATGGTACTTGTGCCAAATTATAGTATTTGTGCCCAATTAATATTTCTGTTATGTTATAGTATTACTACTAAGTCGTAGAATTTCTGTTATGTTCTGCCAAATCATAGTATTACGGCTATTTCAAAGTATTTGAGTGAAATTACAGTGTTTCTGCAAAAACATTGTATTTCTGCTAAATCATAGTATTTCTGTTATCTTAAAGTACTTGCACTCAATTATAGTATTTCTGCCAAATCATATTATCTCTGCTAAATCATAGTGTCTGCCAAATGATAATATTTGTGCCTAAGCGCAGCATTTGTACCAAAACATAGTATTGCTGCTATATCATAGTATTTGAGCCAAATCATAGTATATGTCCTAAAACATAGTATTTCTGCCAAATCATAGTATTTGTCCTAAAGCATAGTATTTCAACAAAATCACAGTATTTCTGCTATGTTATAGTATTTGTGCTTGTAGAAAAACCTGTGTTAGTGTGAGCTACATTACCCAGCAGCCTCTGAGCAGTGAGGGAATTCATGGGACTTCTGAGCTAGATGGTCTTCCTTCGTTCCTGGGCTAACGATTGAGGAGAGAGCTGCTGGGAAGGGGAGCAAATAGCCCATCCTGTATTTGTTGGGGATGGTGTGTGTCACATAAACGTGAGTTAATGTTCCATGCTTAAGATGTTTACCCTGCTACTTGTGTGTATTGGTTTTACTTACCTTTAGCGTATGTGCTAGTTAGCGATAGCTATGGCAGCACAGTTATTTGATTGTTTTGGGCTTGTTCCTGCTTTGTTTGTTCCCCCTGCAAATTTATGTGAATTTGTACACTGTAATATCGCTGTATTACGTAGTGGCTAAGTAGAAGGCTGACTGTTACTAAGTGCATCAGTGTACATAGGTCATCTCTTGTGTTGGAGTGCCCTCTTGTGGCGCCTTTTGGGTGGTGCCTTAGTAAACGTGAACACTGCAAAGAAGTGGTATCAGACTGGTTTGTAGTGGAGGAATTTGTTGCCAGTTTCTTTCATCTTTAATCCGTATTCATGTTGTAATGTAGTAACTTTTGTGCCACAAATACCACAATATGGCAGAAATACCATGTTTTGGCACAAACACTTTGATTTGGTATACTTTAGCTTCTTCACCCCTTTTCAGCAAAATTTTCATTTTTTTCACCCCTTTTCAGCACAAATTCCAGCTTTTTGGCGGTTTTCAGAAAAAAAAAAAACTCTTTTCAGCAGAAACTCTGCTGATTCACCTCTTTTCAGCGCAACGTTCTGCTTCTTTGCCTCTTTTCTGCAGAAATTCTGCTGATTCACCTCTTTTCTGCAAAATTTTCATCCTTTTTGCCTCTTATCAGCACAGTTCTCAGCAGCTTCTGATAATTTCAGCACAATTGTCAGTCTATCTACCTCTTCTTTGTGAGAATGAGTTTGGCTCAGTGAGATGAGTAGCTGCCTTGAGACCAGGAGGTTCGAGGGGAATCCTGAATGTGAATGTGAGAAATACACTGCAGAAAACTTATACCTCTCTCTGTGTCTGTGTGTGTAAGGGCTGATTACAGCAGGTGCAGCTAATTTAACTGACCTAGATATACCAAGCCCAGACTCTTAACAGCCACTGTTCCCTTTAGGCTCTGTGTATGTGTGTGTGTATCAATATTTCTCCCATTTTAAAGTATTACTCCTCCATAATAGTATTTCTGTTAAATCAAAGTACTTCTACTACATCTTAGTACTTCTGCTCAATCATAGTATTTCTGCTAAATCATAGTATTTTTGCCAAATCATGGTTTTTGTGCCAAAATATAACATTTCTGTTAAGCTATAGTATTACTAATAAGTGGAGGAATTTCTGTCTTGTTATAGTATATGTGCTGATTACAGTATATCTGCCAAATCATAGTATTTATCCCGAATCATAGTGTTTTACAGTATTTCTGCTAAAAAGCAGAACTAGTACCTTTTAGCAGAAATTTCTGTCAAAAGATATTAGTTATGTTAAAACATAGCATTTCTGCTAAATCATAGTGCTTGTGCCTATTCATAGTATTTGTACCCAATCATAGTATTTCTGCCATATCATCGTATTTGTGCCAAATCATGGTATATTTTTGCCAAATCATGGTATTTGTGCCAAATTAGAGTATTTGTGCCCAATTAAAATTTCTGTTATGTTATAGTATTACTACTAAGCCATAGCATTTCTACCAAATCATAGCATTTCTTGAAAATCATAGTATTACTGCAATTTCATACTATTTGAGCGAAATCGTAGTATTTGTGAAAAAACATACTATGTCTGCAAAATCACAGTATATCTGTTATGTTATAGTATTATTACTAAGTCGTAGAGTCTCTATTTTGTTATAGTATATCTGCTGAATACAGTATATGTGCCAAATCATAGTATTTATAGCAAATCATAGTATTTGTGCTAAAGCATAGTATTTCTGCCACATTATAGTATTTGTGTAAAACCAGAATGTCTGCAAAATCATCATATATCTCTGATGTTATAGTATTACTACTAAGGCATAGTATTTCTTCAAAATTATACTATTTTTGCAGAAACATTGTACTTCTGGTAAATCATAGTATTTCTACTAAATAATAGTATTTCTGCCACTTCATAGTATTTGTGCCAAAATATTGTATTTGTACAAAGTCATAATATTTCTTCTAAATCATAGTATTTCAATCAAATCTCAGGAGTTGTGCTAAAACGCAGTATTATTGCCAAATCATAGTATTTGTACCCAAACATATCAGTTTAACTTATTTAACTCTTCTCAACAGCCCAACACCTCTTCTTCACCCCGTTTCAGCAGAATTGTGAGTTTTTTTCACCCCTTTTCAGCACAAATTCCAGCTTTTTCAGGTGTTTTCAACAGAAATCTCTTTTTTAGCAGACATTCTGCTGATTCACCTGTTTTCAGTGCAACGTTCTACTTCTTTACCTCTTTTCAGTAGAAATTCTGCTGATTCACCTATTTTAAGCAGAATTTTCAGCCTTTCACCTCTTATCAATACAAATCTCAGTATCTTCTGCTCATTTCAGAGGAAACCTTTTCACCTCTCCTCTTTTCAGTACAAATTTGAACTTCTGTACCCCTTTGAAGCAGAATTTTTGCCTTTTCACCTCTTTTCAGCAAAAGTTTCTGTTTTTTCACTTGTTTTCTCGCATAATTTTTCAGTTTCTTTACTGCCATACAATTTTTGCAGCTTTTCATCTTTTTCAGCTTTTCAGCAGACAGCTTCAGCGTTAAGGCATCCACACAGCATTTTCGCAGGAAATGCAAATTTTTCTAGTTCTTTATTATTATTCTTAGGACTTCCGTACGTTTTTTGCCGTCTATCTACTGCCTCAGTTTTCAGCCGATTTTCTCCGTTCAAACTCTATACTGTTCTGCTCTTTCTGCTAATGTGTGCTATGACTTTTGGTGTTTATTACTGTTATACTTTTTAAAATATTACACTTTTTTCCTTTAATTTGTCCCATTGAAATGAATGGAAAACTTCCACAATTCTGCTAAAACTTGCTTGTTTTTGAAACTTAACTACTTTGTCATACTTTCACCTAGAAACTCCATTCAAACTTTAAAATGTTCTCAGACTATTGGGCTATTCCTGAATGATTCAGCTTTTTCAGATCTTCTACCATTTTAATTTTATACCTCTTTAAGTTTTCAGTTGCAAAATTGTGATTTTTCAGAAAATACATGCGTTGTTATGGTTGCTATGCAATTAACTCAGAGTGTGCACTCGTCCTTTCTGAATTTTCTCTTCATGTCTGAACAACTTCTTGCTACTCGCTCAATTTCCACTCAACCCCCACAAATTATACATCAAAACGTAGGTATTTTTGCTGGCTTTCAGAAAATGTCACTATCATTGTTGTGGGACTTATAGATGTTTTGCAAATCTACTCAGAGTAACATAAAGTCTCAAAACTCTCCATAGAAACTCAATGGAGAGTTTCTTCAAAATCAGCGCTGGAATTCTCTAATGAGAGGCATTTTCAAATCGTCATATCTCCTTAACGAAACAAAGTTGAGACATGACGCTTGTGCCAATATATCTTCAGACATCCCTGATGCTCACAATTCAAGAATTTCTTCCTCACCTATTACCGTTTGGCCATGAATTACACTTGTTTGAGGGTAGGAAATTTGTCCCTCGCTCAGATTTCTTCAGATTTCAAACTCTGGAAATGAGGCACTTTTTTCTCTCGTCATATCTCTTTGATGGATTTAAACAGAGACCTGAAAATTTCCATGACTGTTCACCAAAACTTGCTGTTTCTTACGGTGAAAGAATGATTTTGATGCTCCATATAGATTTAGAGTTAGAAAACGTTGTTTGAGGGCAAGTCAAGGCAGTTTTGCTTTGCCTCTACTCAGTTACAGTGTATTACAAGTCATATATCTTTAATAATTTATATTTTATCTCTGAATTATGAAGACCTCCAGATTCCCCCATCTCTTCTGAACAAAACGGTGTCAGAATGACCGTTCTATCTCCTACGGTTAGCAAATTATGGCCATTTGTTCTAGAGGAATCCTGAATGTGAGAAATACACTGAAGAAAACCCATAGCTCTCTCTGTGTCTGTGTGTGTAAGTGCTGATTGCAGCAGGTGCAGCCAATTTAGCTGACCTAGATATACCAAGCACAGACTCTTAACAGCCCCTGTACACTTTGCTCTCTGTGTATGTGTGTGTGAGTATCAATATTTCTCCCATGTTAAAGTATTACTCCTCCATAATAGTATTTGTGCTAAATCAAAGTACTTCTACTACATCTTAGTACTTCTGCTCAATCATAGTATTTCTGCTAAATCATAGTATTTTTGAAAAATCATGGTATTTGTGCCAAATCATGGTTTTGGGGCAGAACCATAATATTTATTTTATGTTATGAGATTACTACTAAGTGGAGGAATGTCTGTTATGTTATAGTATATTTGCTGAATATAGTATATCTGCCAAATCATAGTATTTATCCCAAATCATAGTGTTTATGCAAAATTACAGTATTTCTGCTAAAAAGCAGAAATAGTACCTTTTAGCAGAAATTTCTGTCAAAAGATATTATTTATGTTAAAACATAGTATTTCTGCTAAATCATAGTATTACTGCTATTTCATATTATTTGAGTGAAATTACAGTGTTTCTGCAAAGACATAGTATTTCTGCCAAATCATAGTATTACTGCTATTTCATAGTATTTGAGTGAAATTACAGTGTTTCTGCAAAAACATTGGTTGGTATTGGTTTTAGTTACCTTTAGCGTATGTGCTAGTTAGCAATAGCTATGGCAGCCCAGTTATTTTATTGTTTTGGGCTTGTTCCTGCTTTGTTTTTTTCCCCCTGCAAATTTATGTGAATTTGTACACTGTAATATCGCTGTATTACGTAATGGCTAAGTAGGAGGCTGACTGTTACTAAGTGCATCAGTGTACATAGGTCATCTGTTGTGTTGGAGTGCCCTCTTGTGGCGCCTTTTGGGTAGTGCCTTAGTAAACGTGAACACTGCAAAGAAGTGGTATCAGACTGGTTTGTAGTGGAGGAATTTGTTGCCAGTTTCTTTCATCTTTAATCCGTATTCATGTTGTAATGTAGTAACTTTTGTGGCACAAATACCACAATATGGCAGAAATACTATGTTTTGGCACAAATACTTTGATTTGGTATACTTTAGCTTCTTCACCCCTTTTCAGCAAAATTTTCATTTTTTTCACCCCTTTTCAGCACAAATCCCAGGTTTTTCAGGTGTTTTCAACAGAAATCTCTTTTATTTCTGATTGCTGATGTCTTTGTTTTTCAGCCGCCCGCCCCCTTTCCAGGTGGCGCAATCGGTAATGACACGGCTCTGCAGCTCAAAGGTCGTGGGTTCAATCCCACCTTGGTCAACATTTTTTTTTCACTACAAATTTATACACTTTCACAGACCTATAATTTATATTGCTAATTTTTTTCACTACAAATGAGTAGTGCAAAAACATACTATGTCTGCAACATCACAGTATATCTGTTATGTTATAGTATTACTACTAAATCACATTATTTCTGCCAATTCAAGGAGGCTGACTGTTACTAAGTGCATCAGTGTACATAGGTCATCTCTTGTGTTGGAGTGCCCTCTTGTGGCGCCTTTTGGGTAGTGCCTTAGTAAATGTGAACACTGCAAAGAAGTGGTATCAGACTGGTTTGTAGTGGAGGAATTTGTTGCCAGTTTCTTTCGTCTTTAATCCGTATTCATGTTGTAATGTAGTGGTACCACAATATGGCAGAAACACTATATTTTGGCACAAATACTTTGATTTGGTATACTTTAGCTTCTTCACCCCTTTTCAGCAAAATTTTCATTTTTTTCACCCCTTTTCAGCACAAATTCTAGCTTTTTTGGCGGTTTTCAGAAAAAAAAACTCTTTTCAGCAGAAACTCTGCTGATTCATCTCTTTTCAGCGCAAGTTTCTGCTTCTTTGCCTCTTTTCTGCAAAAATTCTGCTGATTCACCTCTTTTCTGCAAAACTTTCAGCCTTTTCACCTGTTATCAGCACAATTCTCAGCAGCTTCTGCTCATTTCAGCAGAATTGTCCGTCTCTCCACCTCTTCTTTGTACGAATGACTTTGGCTCAGGAAAATGACTAGCCACCTTGAGACCAGAAGGGCCAGGTTCGAATCCTGCTCAGTGGGGCATTTTTTTTTTCCACCACCATGCAACTTTTCATCGTTTTTAGCTTTTCATAGTATCATAGTATTTCCACAAAATATTTGTATTTCTGCTACGTTATATTATTACTGCTCATAGTATTTCTGCCAAATTTTGGTATTTGCTCCAAAGCACAGTATTTCTGCCAAATCACAATATAACTGCAAAATAAAGCTTTTTGAGACAAATCATAGCGTTTGTGCTAAATCCTAGTAATTCTGCTCATAGAATTTCTGCTATGCTGAGGTGCTTTCTGCTAGATTATAGTTTTTCTGCTAAATCAAAGTATTTCATGTAAATCATACCAAGTCCCAGTGTTTCTGCCAAATCATAAATAATGTGGCGTGTTGGGGGAACAGCTAGTCCTCTCCCATCATGCCTTGGGACATGTGCTGCTGTTTAGATGTTCTTGTTTCATTGTTTATGGTTACGTTACTTTTAACTGTTGTCTTGAATGTTGTGTTTATACTATGGTACAAAGTCACTGACAGTTATTGTTTTATAGGAAGGAAGAATGCAGTACCATAAGTGAGTTCTGTTATGCTGTTATTGACCCTTGAAGCACATTGTAGAACAAGCAAGTGTTTAATAAAAAGCTTCTCCTACCAGCTTGGGGTGGAATTACAAGCTCAAGCTTTCCCTGTGTGCTTATTTGCAAGACTTGTATGTGCCATAATAATTTTAATAAAGCAAAGTTAAGATGAGAAGCTTGTTCCAATTCATCTTCAGACAGTGCTGCCAGTCACGGTTGGAGCAGTTTTTACTGTCTTCTTACTGTTGAGCCATAAATTACGTTTGTTTTCAAACTCTTAAAATGAAGCCGTTTCTTCTCTCGTCATATCTCCACGACGGAGGTACAAAGAGCTATGAAAATCGCAGTCAAAGTTCAGCAAAGTCTGCTGATTTACCCAGTACAAGAATTGTGCTTCTATCCCACCTAGTTTTTGAGTTACACGACGTTTTGTAACTCTGAAAAATCGGCGTTTTACGCCTCTCACCGCGATCTAATTCTGACTGCTCAAGTCTCTGTGTTTTAGGCACCCGCCCCCTTTGTCACCAGACCTCATTTGGCTCAGAGGGTTGAGAAGCTACTGTGAGACCCGGTGACAGAGGTTCGAGTCCTACCTGTGACAGTTGCTACACATCATCCCCACTTGCATGCACTCTGCTTTCTTGACACTCTTCAGTGTACCCTTACACATAAAGCCATCTCCATCAAACGCGTCTACACCTCTTTTTTAGCAGATAATTCTGCTTTTTCGCTTGTTTTCAGCAACTGCTGATGCTGATAGCCCTCCTAGTTTTTGAGTTACACGACGTTTTGTAACTCCAAAAAACGGCGCTTTTCGCCTCTCACCGCGATCTATTTCTGATTGCTGATCTCTTTGTTTTTCAGCCGCCTGCCCTCTTGCCAGGTGGCGCAATCAGTAATGACACGGCTCTGCAGCTCAAAGGTCGTGGGTTCAATCCCACCTTGGTCAACATTTTTTTTTTCACTACAAATTTATACACTATCACAGACCTGTAATTTATATTGCTATTTTTTTTCACTACAAATGAGTAGTGCAAAAACATACTATGTCTGCAACATCACAGTATATGTTATGTTATAGTATTACTACTAAATCACATTATTTCTGCCAATTCAAGGAGGCTGACTGTTACTAAGTGCATCAGTGTACATAGGTCATCTCTTGTGTTGGAGTGCCCTCTTGTGGCGCCTTTTGAGTAGTGCCTTAGTAAACGTGAACACTGCAAAGAAGTGGTATCAGACTGGTTTGTAGTGGAGGAATTTGTTGCCAGTTTCTTTCATCTTTAATCCGTATTCATGTTGTAATGTAGTAACTTTTGTGGCACAAATACCACAATATGGCAGAAACACTATGTTTTGGCACAAATACTTTGATTTGGTATACTTTAGCTTCTTCACCCCTTTTCAGCAAAGTTTTCATTTTTTTCACCCCTTTTCAGCACAAATTCCAGCTGTTTTGGCTGTTTTCAGAAAAAAAAACTCTTTTGAGCAGAAACTCTGCTGATTCATCTCTTTTCAGCGCAAGTTTCTGCTTCTTTGCCTCTTTTCTGCAGAAATTCTGCTGATCCACCTCTTTTCTGCAAAACTTTCAGCCTTTTCACCTCTTATCAGCACAATTCTCAGCAGCTTCTGCTCATTTCAGCAGAATTGTCCGTCTCTCCACAACAACTTTTTGCAACTTTTCATCTTTTTCAGCTTTTCAGCAGACAGCTTCAGCGTCAAGGCATCCACACAGCATTTTCGCAGGAAATGCAAATTTTTCTAGTTATTAGGGCCCGAGCACCGAGAGTGCGAAGGCCCTATTGTATCTGCTCCGTTTCTTATTATTATTATTATTATTATTATTATTATTCAGGCAAAACAAGGGCCTTTTTGAGGGCTTTAACATGCTCAAAAACTCTTGAAATTTTGCACACATGCCAGGTCTGGTGAAAAATTTTGTATTTTATTGGTTTTACATATGAGCACTGGGAAATGGCTCTAGAGCGCCACCTATGCCTTGTTAAATGCAGCCCTACGAACACATCGTTTGAGCTACATGTCTGAAATCTGGCACACATGTGAATCATGCCAAGACGAACAAAAAAGTTTATGGGACCATTGACGCAAACCCAACAGGAAGTCTGCCATTTGGAAGTGAAGGTGACATTTTGGCTTTAATTTTGCCATTTCCATGCCTCGAACTTTTTCGAACTCCTCATTGGGATTATGTCGTATAAGCTTCATCTTTGGTCAGTGTCAACTACACACCTGGGCCATGTTAAATTGCGGAGCTTTTGAGTTTTCGCGATACGGTGAGCCCGTGGCGCCACGGCGAATTTTGATGACTCGCCATGAAAATCTTATTGCCTCTCATTCCCTCATACATGGTCCGACCTTGACCAAAGAGCACACATATGATAAGGCTCCACCCCTGAACATATTTCAACTGCCATATTTGACATCAGGGACAGCGCCACCTAGTGGGAACAGGAAATGTCATGTTTTACACTTTGGGGTACAGTATTGTGGTGGGTGACATCTGCAGCCTCAAATTTCTCCAGGAAAGCCTTAAGGAGTTGGTCTTGGGTTACAGTGAAAACTGTGAGTTTTCGCAAAAGGGTGTGACCCCAGCAGCATGGCGAACATTGATGTCTCGCCATGAAGAAACAAATTAATATAACTCCATGAAATCCAGTCTGATCAGTACCAGACTTTACAGGAATGATGTCAGACCCGCCCTGAACAGATTGATGTGCCCATTGTCAGGAGTACGTAGAGCGCCACCTAGTGGCAACAGGAAATGTCATGTCTTTTTCTTTGTTGTACTGATTTTCACAGATTCATCGTGGCCACTTCAAAAGCAGTGAATATCACCATCAGTCCCTCATGATGCCTCAGTGCGAAAATTGTGACTTTAAACTGAACGGCGCACCCTGGTGGCAACGCGGTTCACCATGAAAAATGACGTAGCTTTTGAGGGGCTTGGAAAGTTTAAAAAGTCTTGAAATTTGGCGCACACCTCCAATGTGATGAAGGCTTCTTTGTTATGTGATCCTTTTCCTTGAATAGCACAAAATGGCTCCACAGCGCCCCCTACAAAATTTCAAAACATCAGCCCCGGCTCTGTTTTTTATGTATGAGTTTGAAACCTGGCAAGCTTATTGGAGATATCAAGATGTACAAAAAACTCTCTTGGAGCAATATCCCAAATCCAACAGGAAGTCAGCCATTTTAAAATTAATGTGTAAATTTGGCGACATTTTCCCCTCTTTTCAGGCCTCATACTTTGACGAACTCCTCCAAGGGATTTCATTAGATTTACGCGATCTCGTGTGTGTGGAATCTAAACACCTTTGTGATGTTAAATTGCGAAGCTTTTTACGTTCAGGGAAACGGGGTGGTCATGGCGGCACGTGGAGTTTCAATCACTCGCCAAAAAGCAGTAACCTGCTGTCGCTCAAAAACACAATGTCCAATCTCTCCCAAAGGTCGTAGGCGTGATGAGACTCGAGCTCGGAAATGTTTGTTATGCCATTTGTCAGTAATGGTTAGAGCGCCACCTAGTGGGACGACTATAATAATGGTTGAATGACATGAAATTTTACCTGGTGGTTAAATGCATGAATTCCATCAATGTGACATCAGATCGGAAGCGCTGGTTTTAGGTGTTGGGCTTGGCTCGACGCGCCGGGGGTGCGAGGGCCCTCATATCGCTGCTTGCAGCTTTAATTATTATTATTATTATTATTCAGGCAAAACAAGGGCCTTTTTGAGGGCTTTAACATGCTCGAAAACTCTTGGAATTTTGCACACATGCCAGGTCTGGTGAAAAATTTTGTATTTTAATGGTTTTACATATGAGCACTGGGAAATGGCTCTGTAGCGCCACCTATGCCTTGTTAAATGCAGCCCTACGAACACATCGTTTTAGCTACATGTATGAAATTTGGCACACATGTGTATCATGCCAAGACGAACAAAAAAGTCAGTGGGACCATTGACGCAAACCCAACAGGAAGTCCGCCATTTGGAAGTGAAGGTGACATTTTGGCTCTAATTTTGCCATTTCCACGCCTCGAACTTTTGCGAACTCCTCATTGGAATTTCATCGGACAAGCTTCATATTTGGTCAGTGTCAACTACACACCTGGGCCATGTTAAATTGCGGAGCTTTTGAGTTTTCGGGATACGGTGAGGCCGTGGCGCCACGGCGAATTTCGATGACTCGCCATGAAAATCTTATTGCCTCTCGTTCTGTCATACATTGTCCGACCTTGACCAAAGTGGACACATATGATAAGGCTCCACCCCTGAACATATTTCAACTGCCATATTTGACATCAGGTACAGCGCCACCTAGTGGGAACAGGAAATGTCATGTTTTACACTTTGGGGTACAGTATTGTAATGGGTGACATCTGCAGCCTCAAATTTCTCCAGGAAAGCCTTAAGGAGTTGGTCTTGGGTTACAGAGAAAACTGTGAGTTTTCGCTGAAGGGTGTGACCCCAGCAGCATGGCGAACATTGAGGTCTCGCCATGAAGAAACAAATTAGTGTAACTCAATGAAATCCAATGTGATCAGTACCAGATTTTACAGGGATGATGTCAGACCCGCCCTGAACAGATTGATATGCCCATTGTCAGGAATACGTAGAGCGCCACCTATTGGCACCAGGAAATGTCATGTCTTTCATTTTGTTGTACTGATTTTCACAGGTTCATCGTGGCCACCTCAAAAGCGGTGAATATCACCATCAGTCCCTCTTGATGCTTCAGTGAGAAAATTGTGACTATAAACTGAACGGCGCACCCTGGTGGCAACGCAGTTCACCATGAAAGATGAAGTGGCTTTTGAGGGGCTTGAAAAGTTTAAAAAGTCTTGAAATTTGGCGCACACCTCTAATGTGATGAGGGATTTCTTTTTATATGTTCCTTTTCCTTGAACAGCGCAAAATGGCTCCACAGCGCCCCCTACAAAATTTCAAAACAACAGCCCCTGCTCTGTGTTTTATGTATGAGTTTGAAACCTGGCAAGCTTATTGGAGATATCAAGATGTACAAAAAAGTCTCTTGGAGCAATATCCCAAATCCAACAGGAAGTCAGCCATTTTAAAATTAATGTGTAAATTTGGCGACATTTTCCCCTTTTTTCAGGCCTCATACTTTGACGAACTCCTCCAAGGGATTTCATTCGATTTACGCGATCTCCTGTGTGTGGAATCTAAAGACCTTTGTGATGTTAAATTGCGAAGCTTTTTACGTTCAGGGAAACGGGGTGGTCATGGCGGCACGTGGAGTTTCAATCACTCGCCAAAAAGCAGTAACCTGCTGTCGCTCAAAAACACAATGTCCAATCTCTCCCAAAGGTCGCAGGCGTGATGAGACTCGAGCTCGGAAATGTTTGTTATGCCATTTGTCAGTAATGGTTAGAGCGCCACCTAGTGGGACGACTATAATAATGGTTGAATGAGATGAAATTTTAGCTGGTGGTTAAATGCATGAATTCCATCAATGTGACATCAGATCGGAAGCGCTGGTTTTAGGTGTTGGGCTTGGCTCGACGCGCCGGGGTGCGAGGGCCCTCATATCGCTGCTTGCAGCTTTAATTATTATTATTTTCCTTTTTCCGCCTGAAATTTTGCAGTGTATCTCGACCCGCAGTTTTTGGACAAGCTTCATATATGTTACCTCATTTTGTGCGGCTGGATCTGGAATGGTGTGCTATGACTTTTGGTGTTTATGAATATTATAGTTTTTTAAATATTAATATTTTAGTGAAAATTTTCCCGCGCTCCTCTGCCAAACAGTTTTGACAATAGGGGTACATATGTTACATCATTTTGTGCGGCTGGAGCTGGGCTAGTATGGTGTGACTTTTGGTGTTTATAACTTTTATAGTTTTTGAAATATTTAGATTTTAGTGCAAATTTAGGCCAATTTCTAGGCTCCTGAGAAAGATTCTGCTTTTGGCACCATAGAAACAGACTTCATTTGTGGTGTCTTGGCTCTCTCTAGTGGTATAACGGGAGTAGTACAGCCGAAAAGATTTTATCCTTGTGTTGAAAACTCCATATCCCACAATTCATAGCACGCCTCTACAGAGTGAACAATGGCGGCCACCACTTCGTTTTATATGTCTTTTATTCGTGTTTCTAGGTCACAAAATAAACTTTTAAGATATTTTCAGGCGAGAATGTAGGTGTGTAAACTTCAAATATCTGCTTGTTTTATCAAGACATCCCATATTTAGCGACAGTGCTCTGACGACGTCGGTCCTGCCTGACAGCTAGCTGGCTACCTAGCTAGCTGCCGCACTTGGCTGCAAATGGATAGCGAGGGGACTCTCTCTGTCGTTTCACCTCCCCGGTCTCTCGCAAATGCTCGCATAGAATCGGAGTTACAGCTGGATGTGGAAAAAATAACTGAGTTGTTTGGTGGTGCTATAACGCGGAGCTACAACAGTGGGCAGCTATCCACCGGTGTATGACAGAAAGGACATGCCGCGACCGCCGATCGACCGGTGTTTGCTAACGCGGAGGTCAATCGTGGATCAGGGAAAGCGAAGGCAGGAGCGTGAGGTGAACTGAATTTCAGGTAAGAAGTTATGACCTGCACTCTATTTGGGTCAGATATAAACCGAGTTTAGGTGTAGTTTATTTAGCAGCAGTTCTCTTATGTGTTGCTGATAGCCGGCTAGCTAGCTAGCGCCGCTAGCATAGTTAGCTAGCACCGCTAGCGACCCTTCGTGAAAAAGCACCCAGGCTTGGCTTATATTGAGGCGGGTGAAACTCGTGTCAGCACCCGGTCGCTCGCCGACAGTATGTGTTTTAGCTGGACTTATTTTTCGTTTATATGGACCGATGATTTATTTATTTATTCATTTTAGTAACGGTATAAACAGTGAAAGGTGGTGGATTGGCCAGATGTAAACTTCAAATATCTGCTCGTGTTACCAAGACATCCCATATTAGCTCTGATGTTTTCGGTGCCTGCAAAGAGCTAGACAGGTAGCTAGCTAACCCGAGCTGGCTGTCTTTTTGACTCAGGGTCATAGCTGGACTTATTTTTCGTTTTTATGAGCCGATGAGGGTTTTTTTTTTAGTAACGGTACAAACAGTGAAAGGCGGTGGATTGTCCAGATGCTGGTCGATGTGGAAAAAATAACTGAGTTGTTTGGTAGTCGCTGACGCGGAGCTACAACCGAGGGCAGCTATCCACCGGTGTGTGTCAGAAAGAACATGCGGGGAACGAGGCGGCGAGGCGACCGCCGATCGACCGGTGGTAGATCGTGGATCAGGGAAACCGAAGGCAGGAGAAGCAGGCGGCTGCCGGTCGGAGCGTGAGGTGAACTGAATTTCAGGTAAGAAGTTATGACCTGCACTCTATTTGGGTCAGATATAAACCGAGTTTAGGTGTAGTTTATTTTCGTTGTGCTGACTTTTTACAATCAGTTATAATAACTCGTACTGCGTGGTAGCTAGCACGATGGAGTTTCTATACAGCTGTGTGCCCGCTAAGTTACTGATGTTGAACTTTATGACAGCCTCCCCTGTCATTCTCTCGCCTGTTCAAACTTCAGTCATGAAACTGATCAATGATCGGCTTTTCTCTCTTGTTTGTTTGTCGCGCTAAACAGCAGCAGCACGTTTAAGCTTGATCAGCTGTTGTTAGAATTCATTTGATTTTAATTTCTAGTATCAGCTGATGTTTGCTGGAGCCACAGCTGTAGAAGCGGCTGGTCGAAACCAGGAGATGACCTTACTGAATCATCAGAGCTGAACTGGTGATGGAGAAACAGGTTTACCTGTTTAGGCAAGTTGTATTTTTGAGGAATAATTTTATTATTGAACAACAACCATGTTCTCAATGAACCCAAAAAACACATTAATATCAAAGCTGAATGTTTTCAGAAGTAGTTTTTAGTTTGTGTTTAGTTTTAGCTATTTTAGGGGGATATCTGTGTGTGCAGGTGACTATTACTGTGCATAATTATTAGGCAACTTAACAAAAAACAAATATATACCCATTTCAATTATTTATTTTTACCAGTGAAACCAATATAACATCTCCACATTCACAAATATACATTTCTGACATTCAAAAACAAAACAAAAACAAATCAGCGACCAATATAGCCACCTTTCTTTGCAAGGACACTCAAAAGCCTGCCATCCATGGATTCTGTCAGTGTTTTGATCTGTTCACCATCAACATTGCGTGCAGCAGCAACCACAGCCTCCCAGACACTGTTCAGAGAGGTGTACTGTTTTCCCTCCTTGTAAATCTCACATTTGATGATGGACCACAGGTTCTCAATGGGGTTCAGATCAGGTGAACAAGGAGGCCATGTCATTAGTTTTTCTTCTTTTATACCCTTTCTTGCCAGCCACGCTGTGGAGTACTTGGACGCGTGTGATGGAGCATTGTCCTGCATGAAAATCATGTTTTTCTTGAAGGATGCAGACTTCTTCCTGTACCACTGCTTGAAGAAGGTGTCTTCCAGAAACTGGCAGTAGGACTGGGAGTTGAGCTTGACTCCATCCTCAACCCGAAAAGGCCCCACAAGCTCATCTTTGATGATACCAGCCCAAACCAGTACTCCACCTCCACCTTGCTGGCGTCTGAGTCGGACTGGAGCTCTCTGCCCTTTACCAATCCAGCCACGGGCCCATCCATCTGGCCCATCAAGACTCACTCTCATTTCATCAGTCCATAAAACCTTAGAAAAATCAGTCTTGAGATATTTCTTGGCCCAGTCTTGACGTTTCAGCTTGTGTGTCTTGTTCAGTGGTGGTCGTCTTTCAGCCTTTCTTACCTTGGCCATGTCTCTGAGTATTGCACACCTTGTGCTTTTGGGCACTCCAGTGATGTTGCAGCTCTGAAATATGGCCAAACTGGTGGCAAGTGGCATCTTGGCAGCTGCACGCTTGACTTTTCTCAGTTCATGGGCAGTTATTTTGCGCCTTGGTTTTTCCACACGCTTCTTGCGACCCTGTTGACTATTTTGAATGAAACGCTTGATTGTTCGATGATCACGCTTCAGAAGCTTTGCAATTTTAAGACTGCTGCATCCCTCTGCAAGATATCTCACTATTTTTGACTTTTCTGAGCCTGTCAAGTCCTTCTTTTGACCCATTTTGCCAAAGGAAAGGAAGTTGCCTAATAATTATGCACACCTGATATAGGGTGTTGATGTCATTAGACCACACCCCTTCTCATTACAGAGATGCACATCACCTAATATGCTTAATTGGTAGTAGGCTTTCGAGCCTATACAGCTTGGAGTAAGACAACATGCATGAAGAGGATGATGTGGACAAAATACTCATTTGCCTAATAATTTTGCACTCCCTGTATAAAATATTTAGCTTTTATTAAATAGTTATCTGAATCTTACAACCAAAGTTTGTATAATAATACACAAGATTGGCTGTAGACCATTGTTCATCATTCAGAACACTGGGTAAAAATAACAAAAAACAAAAAGTGAATGCAAAAGTGCATAAATATTTATTTTACGTGTTTGATATGTGTGGCGGGGCGTGGTCTGCAGTGCCGCTGCAGGGGAGGTGGACCCACCTGAGGGGCATCTGCAATCACACCTCTTGGGCGTAGTCTGTGCTCTCTCGGCTGTTTTTTGGGTGTGTGTCGGGCTGTGAGTTGAAAAGCTACAGCTGGCTGGGAGGGTACACCAACCATGTGTGAAAAGTGGTCCATAACGTACTGGTTCAAAGTGTGTTCGTGCAAACATTGTCGGGGTCTGCCGTGGTACAGAGGGACTTCTGCTTATGAACCTGTGTGCACAGCGTCTGCAAATCCGGGCTGTACAAAGTGACCTCATCTTTACCCAAAACTGTAAGCTGTCATCTGTGAGGCGCGAGCGGTGTTTGTTTTTACCATAATTCATGGTGGAGAATGGCTGCTCTTCTGAGTTTTGCTGTCTGTAGCCGTATGAATGGAAAACTACACAGATTAGCAGCGGCATAGGCACACATAAAATTTCTTCTGAAATTTTCGCTTTCTAGTTTATTTTTTGTTGTTTCGGCAACATTAATTTTAAAAACTGTACTTTTGAGTTAAAATATATATTTATAATTTTAATAAATGACAAATTAAAAAGGCATGAACATTTTTTTGTATCTAAAAAACTATCGAACCGTGACACCAAAGTATCGAACCGAACTGAACTGTGAATTTTGTTTATCGTTGCACCCCTAGTTGACGGTAAAAGTGCTACAATGAAAAACATTTCAAGGAAATGTAAAAAAAATGTATTCCAGGATAAAACACAGCTGTCTTTGTCTTATCGGTGCAAATCGTTGTGTCAGCCCACTGGGCATTTGATTCCAATAACAGGCCTCAGTCTCTCCTGCTACTGGTCTGCCATACTGCTAAATTTGGTATCGTTGTTCAAACATTTTGTGTCTGTTTGCCCACCTCGGGAAGCAAAAATTTGTTGTTTTTTGTTGTCAGATGAACATATGAGACACTTTGACTCTTCAGTGCAGTGTGGAGCCTAACAAAGATCTGTTTTGTGTCCCAGCTGATCAGCAGGAGGACAAGAGTCTGACGGAGCAGCAGAGGAACATTTTCAGCCATCTGGACTCAGCTCAGCCACTACAGAGAAAACAATGAGCTCAACACAGAAGGTGACAGACAGAGCAGGGCGATATGACCAAAAATATTTGCGATAACAATATAGCTGACGATATAATTGACACTAGACAAAATACTTTACAGCTCCGCAACTTTATTAGTGCAAAAAAAAAAAATCAATGTATTTTCACCTAAAGAAACTGTTTTTTATGTGCATTAAAGTTATATAAAAATATTAACAGTGCAAATGCAAATTCCTTGGAGCAAATGTTGGCCAGTTTCCTCTGGAAATGCCTTTTGGTTAAACTGTCAGCAAGCAATTTGCATTTGCACTGTTAAATTTTTATATAACTTTAATGCACATAAAAACAGCTGCTTGTTTAAGTGAAAATACATTGATGGCTTTTTTGCACTAATAAAGTTGTGGAGTTGTAAATTTTGTCTCGCCTCAATTATATCATCAGTTATATCGTTATCGCAAACTTTCAAATGTATATCATGATAAATATTTTTGGTCATATCGCCCTGCTCTACTTTCATGTGTTACTGTTTAGGCTTAAATTGATTTGATGTTTGGTGCCTTTTTCTTAATGTAAAAAAACCCCTCAGGTTACAATCAGACATTTTTCTTCACTGGACCAAGCTGGTCATTTTACCAGCTCAGCTCTAATTCATATGACAGATAATATATGGTATAAACATCTAGATGATGGGGAAAGTGGTATTCTTGGACTTTAGTGCTGCATTTGATTTGATAAATTTTGATCTTTTGATTGATAAACTAAAATGTTATTGATTTTCACCAGCTGCTCTGTGCTGGATGAAAAATTATTTGGACAGAAGATGGCAAAGGGTTTATTATACTGGTTATTTCTCCGAGGGCTGCGACATGAACTGTGGTTTACCCCAAGGCAGCTGCCTTACTTCTCTATTCAGTTTTCACTAACGATCTGCAATATGTCTTGGCTTAATCTTGGGTAATGCCAATGATTCCACCATGTTTTATTCAGCCAGTGACAACTCTGAATTGACCAGCATGTCACAACAAAATTTGCTGAATGTGTTTGACTGGATAAGTAAAAATAACATGATTTTAAATGTATCTAAATCCAAATCTATGTTAATTAGAAGCAGATTAGTCAACAGCCTGCAACTGAGTCTTTCCATAGCCAGTGTTAGAACACGTCACCCAAATTAAACTACTCGGCGTTATCATAAATCAACACCTTTCATGGTCTCAGCACATTGACTCTGTTATTAAGAAAATGGGACAAGGCATAGCTATGGCTATGAAATGCTCTTTCTGTATCACTTCTTCAATTATGAAAGATGTCATTAATGCACTAGTAATGTCTCATCTGGAGTATTGTTCAATCATTTGGTCAGCAGCTAATAAGACAGATCTTAACAGACTTCAGTTAGTCCAGAATAAGGCGTCCAGATTAGTGTTAAGATGTTCATACTATACTAATATCGATAAAATGCATAATCAACTTTCTTGTACAGGCTAAAATATTCTATGGCTTACTTGTAGTTATAAAGAAAGCAATTCTGTTAAACACACCACATTTATTCTGCTCAGCTGCAGTATCCAGATGAAATACATAATCATATTACACAGTTTTCAACAAACTGCAATTTAGTAAATGCTCGAGTTAAAAGTAACTTTTTGTAAAACTGTTATATTTAGAGCATCTTTTAAGTGGAATAAATTGCCTTATAAAATTAGAGAATTAGCAACTATTCAAAACTTCAATGAACACTTAAAAGCCAATTTACAGAGCTTTTAGTTGTTGTAAATATTGTAAGAGATTAGTTGTTTTTGAAATTTGTGTAATGTGTCTCAATGTTATTGATATTATTATTATTATTATTATTATTATTATTATTATTGATTGCTTATATTTTAACAATTGTGAAACCTCACTGTGGATGTAAGAGCCAAATTATGTGGATATCTTGAATCCACTTTATTGTATAATAATTTATGTGATTGTATTTGACGGAAGACGAGCAACATCTGTTGTGGAAGCTAATGAGGTTCCTTTTGAATAAACAAACATAGGATTTATTATCACTGAATAATTATGCATATATCTATAAAAATTATAGAAATATGTAATAGGAAACAACAAAATAATATAAATTATAAAAATAATAATTTAAATTAAAAAATATATGTGTGTGTGTGTGTGTGTGTGTGTGTGTGTACAATCAGGAGGGATGGGCATGATTTTAGTGTTTGAACAGTCATGAATTATTTTTAACACCAGGTTGGATGTAATGTGTTAGAACTACCAGCAGGTGGGGATAAGAGACCTTTAAGGTGTTTGGTGCCACACTCCACCTTCAGGTTTAAAACTAGTGTTAATCAGTGTTGGGACTAACGCGTTATTAAGTAACATGTTACAGTAACTACGTTATTATTGTGGTAACGAGCACGGTAACTAGTTATTATGCCAAAATCAGGAACGCGTTACTCGTTACTGGGATTTAGATAGCCACCACACGAAGTAATGAACAACGAGCCTATCGCGGAGCTTCCACAGATTCAGTAACATTAGCAAGTGGTGGAAGCCAGCAGGTGGATGAAGGAAAAGGGAGGCAAGAGGAGAGACCCGAAGCGGCCGCCGGTCCGCGTGTCAGGTGAACTGAACTTCAGGTAAGAAGTTATGACCTGCAGTCTATCGGAGTCAGATATAAACCAAGTTTAGGTGGAGTTTATTTTCGTTATGCTGACTTTTTAGTACTGCGTGCTAGCTAGCATGACGGAGTTTCTATACAGCTGGGTGGGTGCTATGTTACTGATGTTGAACTTTATTTTATTCATAAGGTTAGTTAGTAGAGTTGCCAACCGTCCTGTAAAAAACAGAATCGTCTCGTATTCAGAGAAAATATTACGCGTTTCGTACTGAGGTGAAAAGGAACACAGTTTGTCCCGGACTTCAGCTACAATGGAAAAGACACAAAGCTGAAGCTGCACAGCTGCCTCTTCTTCTCTCATTCTCTCCCCCTCCCTCTCCTGTTTCTACTTCAATCATGAAACTGATCAATAATCAGCTGATCATTCTCTCTTGTTTGTTTATCGCCCACAAGAGGAAACCAGCGGATGTCGCGATAAACAACAGCAGCACGTTTAAGCTTGATCAGCTGTTGTTAGAATTTATTTAATATTAATTTCTAGTATCAGCTGATGTTTGCTGGAGCCACAGCTGTAAAGCTGCTGGTCATGATATCGGTTTGGTTATCTGGTGAGAGGGAAACATGCAGATGAAACCAGGAGATGTCCTTACTGAATCATCAGAGCTGAACAGGTGATGGAGAAACAGGTTTACCTTTTAGGTGACATGAATGAGTTGAAGGGAAGTTATGAACTGTTTCTGAGAGACAAATAACACCAGGATCCTTTTCTATGTAGCTGACAGCTGCTAACTGTGCAGGGGCGGCTCTAGCAAAGTGTTGCCAGGGGTCCATGTAGGGCATTAACAGAGAAAGGGGGGCACAAAGAAATACTTTCTTATTCTCATTTAAAATGTCTCGCTTTTAAAAAAAATAATTATCTGAGTCTTACAACAAACAATTGATAGATTGATTCATATATACCATCAAGACAGAGTACATCACTGTCACAACAGTGTTTATTTTCATTCAAAGGCTTTATGATTTTTCCTATAATGGTGGGCTGGTCTCTAGTCAAAATGCCCGGGACAATTTTTTTGTCCCAGTCCAGCTCTGTATGCAGCTTATCTGCAGTCTGGTGTTACCTACATCTTCCTATTCAGAAGGCAGAATTTCCAAGTTCTGAGTACAATCGAAAGCACCACGACTGCAGTTTTTGTGTTGGATGTAAAAAGCAGGCTAGAATCATGCGGCGGTCAACGACGGTCCAGGCGTGGGATTTCTCTCGTGGAAATGTGCACATTATTTTTTCCTTTCTGTTGGTAGGTGGCACAGTGCACTTGTGGCAAGTAAGCAAGCTAGAAGACTGGCAGTCTGGCTGGGTATCCAGTTACGGAAGCAACACATTAACAAGAGAATTCTGAGTAAAACCAAAGTTACTTTCCCTAGTAACTAGTTACTCTGAAAGCAACGAGTAACTTGAAGTAACTGAATTACTTTTGATAGAAGTAACTAGTAATGTAACTAAGTTACTAATTTAAAGTAACTTACCCAACACTGGTGTTAATGGAGGGAGTTTGAAGGTTGAGTTTGTTCTACGACTGCATTTCACTCACTGCCTCTGTTTGTATCTCTGTCACTGCAGGACCAACATGGAGCGAGAAGTCAGCGCTCTCAGGAGGCTGACAAACCTGACAGAAGAAAGAGAGAGAAAACATACACCTGTGACAAGTGTGGGAAGGATTTTACTGTGAAGAATTCACTAAAACAGCATCAGGTCATCCACACTGGAGAGAGACCGTTCAGCTGTGACTTGTGTAGAAAGTCTTTTTCCCGGAAGCGTTCCCTAAAACAACACCAACTCATCCACAGTGGAGTTAAAGCGTACAGCTGTGATCAGTGTGGCAGAGCTTTTACTCGGAGTAGCCACTTGCAGAGTCATCTAGTTACCCACTCTGGAATTAAGGCATACAGCTGTGACATTTGTGGAAAAACTTTCAGCCACAGATGGTACCGAAATATACACCTACGCATTCACACCAGACATGATGTGTACTGCTGTGAACAGTGTGGCAAATACTTTGCTATAGACGCACAGTTACAACAACACGTTTACCCACACTGAGGGACGACCTTATAAATGTGACCTGTGTGAGAAGACTTTTAAATCTCCATGTTACCTGAGAAAACACCAACAGATCCACACCAGAAAGACTCTACAAGTGCAGTTACTGTGAGGTATGTATTTATATTGTTATCTTGTCATTTTAGCCTGACTGTTTGGAACAACTCTGCTCATCAAAGTGTGTTAGCATGTTAGCAATTCTACTGCATGGAAAAGCAGCTCTGAGTGATTATTCAGATTTTTCTGTCAGTTATGATTTTAGTATTACTGTAGTATTATGGTGGTAGTATTGTAGTTATTGCAGCCCAGTAAACTGAGTGTGTTAACTGAAACAGTAAAATGTAATTGGACGTCTGCAGAGATGCTCTTTATTTCAGGCGACGTTCAGGATAAAAGTGTTGAAGGACTGACTTACACTGTCTTTGTCTTTGTTTAGAAGCAGAGCGACACAGATGGATCCAGTTCTCATTCCTGTCATCACTGTGGTGGTGGGAAAGACTTTCATTGTGACCTCTGTGGAAAAACTTTCAGTCAGCAAAAGAACCTAAAAATATATCAACGTAGACACACTGGAGACAAACTGAAATACTGCAAAGAATGTGGGAGAAGCTTCACCACATCAAGTGACTTAAAACAACATGAACTGATTCACAGTGGGGTTAAAAAGCACCTCTGTGATCAGTGTGGGTCATCCTTCACCACTGCATGGAAGCTTAAAACACACAAACGAGTCCACACAGGAGAGAAACCATACAAGTGCAGACACTGTGACAAAAGCTTCTCACGTTCAGGTAATCGTAACTATCATGAACGTGCACACATGGAAGGAAACTACAGCTGTGACCAGTGTGACAAGTGCTTCAGGATTCTCAGATCATACTCTGAACACAAACGATCCCACGTTACTAATAAACTGTTTCACTGTTACCAATGTGCCCAAACATTCACCTCATTGTCTGCTCTGTGCAAACATCAGCGTGATCACTCAGGGCTGAAATCACTCCCATCACTGGATCACAGTGAATCTGAAGAGACAGAAAGATCCTCTGGTTTCAGTGTCAGACTCAAAAAGCTTGAGATCAGGCTCCACAGAGTTCAGACAGAATCATTTAAACTTGTGTTGAACTGAACTGGTTGCTGGGCTGAACTTCTACATAATACAGATTTACATGGGATCTTATTTTCTGTTGTTTTACTGAGTCAGTTTTGTCCTTTTTTCTCTGTCCTGGTTTTGCTCGTCTGTAAATAATTGAAACTCAGTCAAATAGTTCATTGTTCTCCAGCAAAACGTTTTGGAAACTGTTGAGTTTGAATATATAATCTTAAATGCTAATACGCTGATTATATTGGTTTATATAATAAAGGCCCAACTCTTAGTACAGTTTGTGCCGACAGGCTGACAGGAAACACATGCTTCTGCAGAAGCATGCTTTTGCAGGCCAAAGTGAAACCAACTAGGCTGTTTGATCGAAACTTAAAGTGTATGTGACGTAGAGCAAGTATATAAATACCTAGGCTTCCGTTTGTGCTTCAGACCTGGGGTTTTGTGTGTGTGTTCAGGTCTCCATATCCGGATATGTAAAATAAAGATCATTTTTTAAAGTTATAAGACCACTTTGAGCCCTGTGTCTTTTTCGCCGTAAAGAATCTAAAGAACCGGATTTAATAAAACTCATGTTTAACCTTTAAAACTCTGACATGTTTTAGCACACAAGGCTTCATCGGGGAGTTCACTCATGATTGGACCATGAGAATAAAGGTTTTTAGTTCTTTCAAAGAGAGTCTTGGAGCTGTTTGATGTTTCTGTTTTTTCTACATAAAGGAAGAAACTATATTTCTTCCTTTATGTAGTGTGGAAGTTTTTAATGTTTCTTTCATCTGTGATGTTCTTGAATGTGTTCACATGAAGATGGTACAAATAAACTGTCCTTTTAGCTTTAGCTCCTAATTTATTCATTAGTTATGGATGTAGCACAGCAGCAGTTTCTTGATTAGCACATGGAGGGCTCGGGATCTGATGGTAAATAATGTTTTGTGTCCTTGTACACATCATACAGCTCAGCTGTTCCACAGATGTCAGGTTTACACAGTGGGATGGTTTGTAAGAACGCAGCTCTCCTGTGGATAAATCCTTACTCTTAGCCTCAGGACCTCACACAGTCCCAGCAGGTTCGGTCAGAAGATTTATCCCTTATACCAAAACATCAGAGTCTCCTTTGCTGTGCTGTTTTCACAAAGAAACGTAAACTGAAGACCTGCACTTACAATGTTTTAATTAGTTTAGCAGATTCAGTGTCTCCATAATCGAATCTGCTGTTTTTGTGCTGCTGTTGGTAGCAAGCTGGTTAATGCTGAAATGAACTGGCTGCATGCATCTCTGAATGTAAATTGGTGCACTACTAATAGATCACTCTGAAACGGTATCATCACCCTAATTTGCCCACTTAGTAAATCTCACTCATGGCCAAGAAATTGAAATAAATCTTGTTTCCCTGCTGGATAGTGATCCACTGTAACTCTGCTCCTCCTTCCTGTTTAGGATTTCTGTGACTGAAGGAAAATTCCCTCCATCCATCACTTATCCCAGCTAACCCAAAGTGAAATAAAGTTTTGCCCATCTTAAAAAAGCATTACAATAATGGGCATTACCAATGCAAACTGAATAATACAGAAGATGAAAGAATAGACTTTGATCGGTTAATAAAGCTCATGATCTTGATTCATTGTGGCTGCTACACAGACACTTCTGGGTCATTTCTCTCAGTTAGGAACCTTCCTCACCAAAACTGACTGTTGGACCACACCCCTGGTTTCATGAGAAATTGTTTCAGCCATGATTTCTCTTCCTGTATTTCAGAGTAAAGACTGAAGTGACAAATGGAAACATGTTTAAAAAATGCAATGTGAGAGAGACGTTGAGGTCCTTAGAAGTTACCCTGGGTTTTTCTGTCACCCTGCTAGATGTTACACACCTTGTTATTGGACTGATTTCTACTGCTGGACTACTCCTGGGGAGAGTAACAATACTCTTACTAATTAGTTACCTTTCACACCTTTGGGGATATTTATTTTTGTGCTTGCAGCGCTGTGAGCCAGAACAGCGAGAGAAAAATCTGCAACAGCGATGAGCCGAATGCTTAAGTGAATCCCAGCAGCTGCACATGTGCTGCGCTGATTTAGAGCATATCTTTGCTCTGGATTTATATTTATACTTTTTCATTTCTATATGATTCTTCTTGCATCTAAACAAAGATGATTCAATTTGATAAATTTTGATGGCTCTTCGTGCTCGGGTGTAAATGAGACGTAATATTTGCTCTTGGTTTGGTTCTCCTGTACAGAACCTTGCAGTACAACAGAAACCTAAAAACATTATTTGTAGTTGTTATTCTTAGTTGTTCTGCTGCCTAAATACCACAGGGTCTAATTATGAAGTTATTGAGCTGCACATACTTTACGACCTGCTTAAGTTCGAGGTCACAGCGTCTGTAGAGCAGCTGGAACATAATGAAGTCTACAGGTTAAAGTTTTCTCTTCACTTGTTGCTCTCTCTGCTGCTTGGTTTGATGGATCTGAGAGCTTTTGTTTTTATTACTGTTATTATAATTATCATAAATATTTTACTCTTTAGAAGCTTTGAAATAGTGTTTGTGTTTGAAAAAATTGATATAAGAATTGAACACAAACATTTGTCCTTCTGAAAATCGCCCAAAGGCACAGAGACAAACTCAAAGGATGCAACCTGTAACTTTCTCTTCCTTCATGTCAGTACTATCATCGATTATTTATATAAAATGCATATAGCATCAGTAACACTTTAGTTTGGATTTCATGATTTCTGTAACTGGAAAATATTATTTTGTTTAAAGACAGAAGTGACCGCATAGTTGCAACATTAAAGTGAAATATTTAATAGTCTAATAACAGATTAAATGCTGTGTTGAGGCTGTCGTTTCAGGAGGAGAGAAGCTGCAGAGAGGCGTGTAAGACTGCAGCTCTGCTTCCTGGTCCCAACTCTGGATAGTTATAGTTTAGGGGGTTTAATAAATTGGTCCATATTTCTAGAAATGAGAGCGGCTCCATCCAAAGTGGGATGGATGTCGTCTTTCCTAACAAGACCAGGTTTCCTCCAGAAGGTTTGCCAATTATCTATGAAGCCCACATTGTTTCTTGGACACCACTCAGACAGCCAGCAACTTAAGGAGAACATGTGGCTAAACATGTCACTCCTGGGCTGTATCCCAATTCAGGGTCTGCAGCCTTAAAGGCCGCATTTTAAGGCCGATTACGTCACAGCATCGCGACGAAGGCTGTCCCAATTCGAAGGCTGCTCGAAATGCGGCCCTCAAATGCGTCCTTCATTTCCCTGAATTTTAAGGATGTGGCGGTGTAGACTTCGTGGCCCAACATATCCCAGATTGCATAGCGCGGCGGTGGGTGTGGATAATTTTGCCGAAAAAAAACGTTGGAAGCGGAGCGGCCAAAGAGTTAACGTTTAAAGTGAGAGCCATAAACCTGCATTCTTTCTTATGTCCAGCAGGGGGCGACTCCTCTGATCATAAAAAAGATGGTATTAAAGTCTTAAGGAAAACAACCATACTTCTCACTTCACTAGGCTAACGAGGTGTCAGCCACAAGATGTTAGCTGAAGAACGTGACGTCAGATCTACTCCTCGCTCATCACACTGTTTCAAAACAGCCCATTGGTGAAAGCGGTCATCACGAGGCTTTGTAACGCTACTTTACTAGCGGCTTGGTGATATCAAAGTGGTTACATTTATATCGAAGAGCTTTACACAAAAGTGTGAATATTTTGCGTTTTAAAAATATTTTTTACTGTAGCCGTTCACACCAACTGCAGAATTTACCAAGATGATTTGTGACATTTCGATTTTATAACAAAGCTCAATTTTTCAGATCCGAATAAACATTTCTGACCAATCAGATCAGTGCATTTGGCATAGCCTTAGATCAAAATGTGCACCGGTGAATAATATACAAATTACCTCAGACACATAACTAAACGCTGCTCTGTTCAGTCGGCTTTCTAAAATTATTTCTCTGCCTCCTCAGATGTGGTTTCAACTCTGCCAACAAGAGCTCAAACTGCCCCACTGACATCCACAAATATGTATAAAAGGTGTCGTGATGCAGTTTCAACTCCTGGATCAAACCAGGAAGTGCTCCCTTCTGATGCCTTCTCATTAGAACTGGACAAACCCAAAATTTCCATGTTTCCCTTTTTTTCCTTTTAGAAACATCAGGACCAAATCATTGCTTTGCAGTTTTTTAGGATGACTCTTATTTAATGTTGCTTTTTCGCACCGCGCTCGTTGTGTAACGACGTGATATTGTCTGTGACTAGTGAGTGGAGACTTAAAAAGACTAAAACGGCTCAATGGGCTCCGTCAAAGGCGAGTACAAGATAAATAAAGATGTTTTTAAAACCTCTGGATCATGCTAATTTTGTAACCTGTAAGCTACAAAGCATAATAGGTCTCCTTGAAGAACCCTACCTCCAACATGCTCATTGCCTGCATTATATTGCATGCCAAGGCTTAAATGAGGCAGGTCTCTGTGAAAGTCTTACCTATGCTGGCAATACACTTGTGAAGATCTCTGTCTTTAAAACTTGTACATCATCAGGTCATCACTCCTTCCTCGGTTGAAGAGAAACACTCGACCGGTGTCCTGACACTGCCGTCTGGTCTCTTTGCTCCTGAAGGACATGATGGATGCCCATTTGAAGGATCCCTTCTGTCATCCAGACGCCCAATTAGGGGCCTGGCTACGGCTGGCCACTCTGGGCCGAGTATAGGAGGGCAGCATCAGTCACTCAGCAGACCACACCGACTTTTTTGGCAGCTTAGTGCATTGGTCACCTGACACAGCAACAAAAGCAGCTCTGTACATGCTGTAGTTCTCTCCCTAATGTGAAACTTTAGCAGACAGCACATCCACTCTGCAGTATTGTGGTGAAGAATGGAAGACGGCAAATAAATGCATTTCTCTCGTGGTCACTTTCTGCAGGTCGCGTGTTTCTTGGTGGCACTAACATAGGCAGCGTTAGGGGGGGTCTGATTTCCTCTGGGGCGTCCCACACTCAGGTGTATGCACTCAATTAAGCAATAACACAGTCAAGGTCACGCTGCATAGCGTTATTGGCAACAGTGAGCTGCAGCTGGAGGAAATGTAGATCAGCCAGCAGCCACAGTGAAACATGACCTTGACTGTTATTGCTTTTACACAGCGCTGCCTGCATTCACACAGGAGCTCGAAAAGTGATGCCTGATTAACTTTTTTTTATGGGTGGGGAGTTGATTTCTGCTGCCCTGCACTCAAAGTCTGTGCAGCCAGTTTGGGGGCAGTTTATTTACTTTCAGCAGAATGAATTGAAGAGCAGCACTGCTGCCACCACCTTCTCTACTATGACTACTTTGTACAAACTGTATAGTCTTGGACTGCAATAGAATAGCTTTGCATGTGTCACAGTTCAAAATAATAGTTATTTATCTCATACAGGCCCTTGGTACAGACCAGTTCACCCTCTGTCTGAAACAACCCACATTAGCTCGTCCCCCTTTTAAGCCAGCTTTCATCTCTTTTTTCTGATTGGCTGCCCCTTACAAACAGAAGGTTTGGCCAGCAGGTGGGTGGAGCTTCCATACACGCAGCCAAATCTGTGTGGCAGACATTACATTATAAGGGATATCCCCTTTCTGTGACATCATACAGACATAATAAAAGAAATACACGTCCCAGGAATGACTTATACATATGCTAATCACACTATTTAATTCTTTCTAATACTATAAAATATGACAGAAAACAACCTTACCACCCTAAAAGATTGTTCTGGTCATTCACACTCTATAATCTTCTTGATCAGGCTTTCCACATTTTATTAAATCAGCTTTATTGGCCTCTGTGTGAGCCAGTTAAGTTCTTCCACATCAGTAGAAAACCAGGTTATTTTGGTATCATAGACTATATTTATCTTGGTTAACAAGCTGCAAAATACTAGAATTTCACCTAAACTGGAGCAGAAACTTCCATCCACCCATCCGCCCATCTTCTTCCTCTTATCCAGAGTCAGGTGACAGGGGCAGTTGGTTAATAAATTCCAGATGTTTCTTTGCTTAGCAACACTCATTAAGGCATTTCCGTGCCAGATGAGATGTAACTCTTCCTGTAGCTTCCTCCCAGTTGGGCTAACTTGAAAAAACCTCCTCCAAGCTCCCTCTGAATGTCTGCTTGTCGAGAAATGCCAGGTTTTTGGATAATAGCTCATTGGGAACCTTCAAGCTAACATATTCTAAAGCAATGGGAACAAATATGTGTTTTTATTGCATGCTTCTAGTAACAAAGTGCCAAAAACACAATTAAAGTTGGTTCTTTGCTCAGTTGTATGTTGTGTGTATACAAAACACTGGTTCACCCCTTCATTTAGGTTAATTTTTTATGCTTGAAGGATTCATTTATCAGTTAAGTGGTTCAACTAACAAAAACATCCTCCTAGAAATTGTCAGGTGCAAAAACTGGACTGAAAATGAATGAATAAGCAGCCAATGTCCAAAGAAAACCTTTGAAAGTCCTTCAGAGCACTTTAAAAATGGCAATAAAGTCTGGCTCCTTGGATGCAAAATCTAACTATTTTAGGTGGGTACTGGTACCCAAAAGAACAGAAAACTGCATACACACTAAAACATGTGATTTCTGCAAAACATACTGACTCATAGAAGTGTTTGTTGATTCATAAGATATCAGCAGATTGAAATGCTCATTTTCATAATTCAATTTGGAGTCTGTATCACAACTCCTTTTGTTCTCCTCAACTCCTTTTCCAATTGATGTATTTCCAGTACTGTTGTGGGCATTTGATTTAGCTCCTTGTCTGCGCTCACACACATGAAGATGCCGGTGAATGGCTCTCTCTCCTGGTTTAAACTATACAGACCTTAATTTAGCTGTCTCCTAACCATCGTTTGCAGCAGTGAGTTTCATGGCTGGAAGACAGTGTGAATAAAGAGCAAATCAAGGATACTTCTGAGGTTACTTAATTTGCCACATTTGCAGTTTTTCAAATGAGCTTTTTCCACAAGTGGAGTGGATTTTTAGCAAAAAACAAGCCTGAATATGATTATTTCTCCAGCTGTGATATCTGAAGGCCACAAAGTGGCTCGTATGAATGGCACACTTTCATCAACAGAAAGCCTTTATGTTAATCTCGTACTGTACACTGCAACCATTTCATCAGATTCCTTTTTCTCTTGAGGAGTTCTCATCTTCACAGTGTGAAACTGGAAGGAAATGAGGATTAGAAAACCACTCCTTGTTTTAGACGATGAAGTGTTTGTTGAGAAGGTCAGATTGAAAAGCAGGTGATGCTCGGCTGCTCTTGTAAATGTCAAGAGTTCCTGTTTTTCCCACCCCCTGCTCTTTTGGATATTCATGCTATCATGCTGCTCTTAGCTCAAGGAGCTGTGACCCTCGGAGCAGCAGAGAGCATCAGAACAGCAGTGAAAAATCCTGCCTGCCACTTCTCTGCAGCATAAACGACAATGAAGTGTGGCCTTGCCGGATATTGGCTTCTGCGATAAGGAGTATGGTTTACAATAACAGCTGAGCCCAAAGGGAAGCAGAAGCTGCAGAATTCAGCATGTCCACTTGTTAACCGCACAGGTCCTGAGAGCGAGCCCAGGCACCCCGTCGCTGCAGGCTCAGCATTTCTCCACCGACATGACGGCAGATAGATCAGCCAATGCTCGGCGGTCTTAATACCCCAGGCTTTTACACTTAATGTCTTTCAACTGACGAACGACCCGTGTTTACAAAGTGCACCTCGTGGAGCAGCCAGTGGCAGTGAACCCCCACAACGATCCAGGTTTTACAGGAAGTGAGAAGAGCATTTAATGGAGCAGGGCGATATTGATGGTGTCACGACAAAGCGAGAGGGTCAAAGTACAACTGATTACCTCTGCCGTTTCTAAAGCTTGTTACACGATAATGCAAACTGCTGAAAGTGCGATTACATCATCTTCTGGGTCCAGACTGGACTTAAAGGATCATATTTCCCATTAATGTGGCCATTGTGGCTCCTTTGCACTCCTCGCTCATGTTAGATTAAAGGCTCAGAAGATTGAAAGCTCATTCTTGGCCTCTTTGGAAAAGTAGTTGATGAAACAGTCTTGCTGCAAGGCGCACGGGGAGCATTTCATTCATCCATATTTATTGTGTGCACCCGTGAGGTCTAATGAATGTGTGTTTTATTCCTCTTGTAGTAGACCAAGATTTTTGGAACCTTAAAATAAAGACTGCATTTAAAAGATGGAAGTAGCCACTAGAGACGTATCGGTATCGGTCCGATACTGACGTAAATTACTGGATCGGATATCGGAGAGAAATAAAAAATGTAATCCGATCCATTAAATATCAAAAAAGCACCTCACAAAACTTGGGACACGCCGTAACCAGGGGCGGATCTAGAAGGGTGGCATGGGGTGGCAAGTGCCACCCTAAAATGATTCCTTGCCACCCCAAGTGCCACCCCAGTTTTGCATATGGCAGTGTTGTTTATTAAAATAAGATAGCATTAACAGTTTGAGCGTAGTTACAGTCAACAGTGAATATAAATACTAAAACTGAATATATTGCATAGTGTCCCCCCCTCCACCATTAACAAATGGTTCAGCCCATAGCAGGGACCGGCTTTTTTCTTGTTTTCAGTAGCAAGCGATGCTTATGATTGTGCCAGAGCACATTTTGAACAACACCATGGGAATTTCAGATTTTGCACAGCTGGTTGGATGTTACACTCTGGAAATGGAAGGAAGGTGAGTGTTATTAACCCTCTGTGGTCCACGGACACGCTGCACCTCCAAATCACATGACTATTTTAAGCTGACATAGCAACAAGCTGCAGCCACGCTGAGTCTCTATTTCAGCCCACATTGAAAGTTCGGACTTCAAAGTTTTTAAATTTTAATTACAGGCCAGTAAATCCAGAGTTATGATAATTGTGTGTGTGTGTGTTTTAAGCGTTTTCTAAGGACAGCGCGAAAACAGTAAAGAAAGGAAAAAATGCCACCTCTTTCCTATCGGTGGAAAAATGCACCATGTCAACCAATTTTAAAAAAAGTCAACACGTGGGATTTGGTTGTTTAGGAAGAGGGGAGAGTTTTTAGAGTGACGGTAACGGCAGCGAGACAGAGCGAGCAAGTGAGAGAGAGAGAGAGAGAGTTTTTAGATGTGGGAGATTTGTGACGTTTAGTGTGGAGTGTACAGTTAGTGTGTTGTGTTGTCTTGTGCTGTTCTGTTGTGTAGTTGTTTTGTTTTGTGTGTCAGTGAGGGCACTAATGAATGTCACAAAGGCACATTTGCAACGTAAACACTGTCACTAAGTAGAAAACCAGCGGAGTGATACACCTCCTGTTGTCAGGCCTGCAGGTTTATCCCTGTGCTGTTCTCCTCTGTCTTTTGGTGGACAAACATTTTTTTTACTGGCACACATCATTTGTGGGGCATCTTATTGCAACACCTGATTGTTCTCTCATTTTAGTTTTAGTAATATTTTTAAATGGTTGTACAAAATGAAAAAAAACGGCAGGTGTGTTGGCTGCATTTTTAGATAAATAGTTGTATATGTTTACAAAATGCACAATTTATATTTGCATTTCAAGTTATAAAAATTTACTCAACATGTCTGTGGGTTTTTTTACAGTAAAAAAATACTACTAGGATTTTAAGTTCTTTGTGTGATTTCAGATCAGTGATACTAATGCAGTATGTCAGTGACAAAAAAAAACTAAATTCAGTTGAGCTGAAAAGATACCAAACAAGGCAAAGGGAAAAAAATAAAATGAAACAATTTGAGGGTGAAATACAGGGAGTGCAGAATTATTAGGCAAGTTGTATTTTTGAGGAATAATTTTATTATTGAACAACAACCATGTTCTCAATGAACCCAAAAAACTCATTAATATCAAAGCTGAATGTTTTTGGAAGTAGTTTTTAGTTTGTTTTTAGTTTTAGCTATTTTAGGGGGATATCTGTGTGTGCAGGTGACTATTACTGTGCATAATTATTAGGCAACTTAACAAAAACCAAATATATACCCATTTCAATTATTTATTTTTACCAGTGAAACCAATATAACATCTCCACATTCACAAATATACATTTCTGACATTCAAAAACAAAACAAAAACAAATCAGCGACCAATATAGCCACCTTTCTTTGCAAGGACACTCAAAAGCCTGCCATCCATGGATTCTGTCCATGTTTTGATCTGTTCACCATCAACATTGCGTGCAGCAGCAACCACAGCCTCCCAGACACTGTTCAGAGAGGTGTACTGTTTTCCCTCCTTGTAAATCTCACATTTGATGATGGACCACAGGTTCTCAATGGGGTTCAGATCAGGTGAACAAGGAGGCCATGTCATTAGTTTTTCTTCTTTTATACCCTTTCTTGCCAGCCACGCTGTGGAGTACTTGGACGTGTGTGATGGAGCATTGTCCTGCATGAAAATCATGTTTTTCTTGAAGGATGCAGACTTCTTCCTGTACCACTGCTTGAAGAAGGTGTCTTCCAGAAACTGGCAGTAGGACTGGGAGTTGAGCTTGACTCCATCCTCAACCCGAAAAGGCCCCACAAGCTCATCTTTGATGATACCAGCCCAAACCAGTACTCCACCTCCACCTTGCTGGCGTCTGAGTCGGACTGGAGCTCTCTGCCCTTTACCAATCCAGCCACAGGCCCATCCATCTGGCCCATCAAGACTCACTCTCATTTCATCAGTCCATAAAACCTTAGAAAAATCAGTCTTGAGATATTTCTTGGCCCAGTCTTGACGTTTCAGCTTGTGTGTCTTGTTCAGTGGTGGTCGTCTTTCAGCCTTTCTTACCTTGGCCATGTCTCTGAGTATTGCACACCTTGTGCTTTTGGGCACTCCGGTGATGTTGCAGCTCTGAAATATGGCCAAACTGGTGGCAAGTGGCATCTTGGCAGCTGCACGCTTGACTTTTCTCAGTTCATGGGCAGTTATTTTGCGCCTTGGTTTTTCCACACGCTTCTTGCGACCCTGTTGACTATTTTGAATGAAACGCTTGATTGTTCGATGATCACGCTTCAGAAGCTTTGCAATTTTAAGACTGCTGCATCCCTCTGCAATTGACATCAATCTAAAAAAATAAACATTTAGTGTGATTTGATGTTACAATTAAAAGAGTGTTTGTGTTTTGATCTGAAGAGTGATTAAATATCTGGTTTCAACTGTATATTTGATGATTGTCAGCACAAAGAGAGAGAGAGAGAGGAACAGAGAGAGAGAGAGAGGAGCAGAGAGGGAACAAGAGCAGGTGAGACACACATGTTAGTCAAATGGTTGTTTACCAAAAGTATCACCGTATCATAGGTACTCGTATCTCGTACCCAGTGTTTCTTTTTAGGTTTAGGTCCCAGTCAGCCAGGGTTTCGGGTGAGCTCATTGTGAAACCTGGCCCCACCCTATCATGTGATTTCCTGAGGTCAGATGGCCCAGGATGTGAGTGGGCGTTAAGGCGTCTGGGAAGGGATCTCAAAACTGGATTATAGATGGCAGACAGTTGGTGTCGTAAACCACCGCCTCTGTTCAAAGATGGTCGCTCACAGTGGACATAGATGGCTTCTTTCACTCCTCTTTCAAACCATCTGTCCTCTCTGTCCAAAATGTGAACGTTGGCATCCTCGAAAGAGTGACCTTTGTCCTTTAGATGCAGATGGACTGCTGAGTCTTGTCCTGTGGAGGTGGCTCTTCTATGTTGTGCCATGCGCTTGTGAAGTGGCTGTTTGGTCTCTCCGATGTAGAGGTCTGGGCATTCCTCGCTGCACTGTACAGCATACACCACGTTGTTCAGTTTGTGTTTAGGAGTTTTGTCTTTCGGGTGAACCAGTTTCTGTCTGAGTGTGTTGCTGGGTCTGAAGTACACTGGGATGTCGTGTTTGGAGAAAACTCTCCCTTCAGTCTTAGAGGGAACATGTTCTGCCCGGTGGTGTAGGGTCCTAATTACTCCAAGTTTGTGTTCCAGAGGAGTCAACTTGGAGTAATTAGGACCCTACACCACAGAAAATCAGGAGAGTTTTCCCCAAGCACAACATCCCAGTGTACTTCGGAGTCTTGACCACGGACACAACGACCAAGAGTGGCAACCTTCTGATCACAAGGCGAACGGCCAACTCTTGAGCCACGATCGTCCTAACTAGCAATGATAATAATACTTATGTGATGTAACACAAGCTTATAGGGATCACGTTATATACTTTACCATAGCATTACATTTGAATTTAACAGTTAAATTTTTCAAATAACGGACAGATATTTGTGAAATCATGATACATTTGTGAATGTATTTTAACAATCTAAATATGCATATGTACAGATACATTTAATAATCATGAAAATTATGTTTTATTACATTACAGTGATTTAACATTAATTGACATTTGAAATGTGAAGTCACAGTCTATTTACATAACTTTAATGATATTCTAGAAGAACAGAACAAAACTGTGAAATACACAGTAAAATACTTTTATATTAGGATTTTTTCCTACAGTGCAGCCATACCCGCGACCTTGTGGTTGTTAGTTCACATTCATTGGCCGATGCTTAGCGTCATGTTATTATGTGTCCCAAAATCCAATGGCATATCACATTGTTTTCATGGCCACACCCTCACCCCAGGTGCAGAGGCCTATTTCTGCTCAGGAATGTTGTGAATACTTTGATATTTATATTAATTGCAATTCCTACCTCTACATTTATTTTTTTAAATATATAATTAGCACAGCGTGACCATACAACATTTTATATTGTGGCATGCAGACAAATCTTAACAAAGATGCTCACTGAGAAAGGTTGAGCGTGTTATCCAACCCCAAGCTGGTAGGGGGAGCTCTTTATTAAAACATTTGCCAGTGCTATGATGTGCCTCAAGCTTCAACAACAGCACAACAGAAGTCACTCATGGTACAGCACTCCCTCTACAAAACAACTACTGTCAGTGACTCTGCACCACGGCGTAAACACAACATTCAAGATAACAGTTAAAAGTAACTAACCATAAACAATAAAACAAGAACATCTAAACAGCAGCACATGTCCCAAGGCATGATGGGAGAGAACTAGCTGTTCCCCCAACACGCCACAATATGATTTTTTTAGTTTTTATTCCTATTAATCATATTTTCACTTGTTACCTCTGAGGTGACATGAAATTTTCAGCAAAATTATAATTCAATTACTCATTTGAATTTAACAGATCATTCTCTCACATAACAGACAAATATTCGTGAAATTATGATACATTTCTGGATGTATTTTTACAATCTAAATATGCTTATGTACAAAAAAATATATTTAAAAAACAAGTAAATTGTGTTTTACTATATTTACAGTGATGTTATGTTATTTTACCTTTGACATGTAAAATCACAGTCTACTCATGTAAATTTAATGATATACAGTAAGATACTTTGACATTACTATTTTTTGGAACAGTGTGCTCACATACCACAGTGACACCTGAGATAAGTTTCCCCTCTACATTCAGCCAAAGTTTGATTAAGCAGCTGGATGTTGATGTTTTTCTATTTATAAGTTTTTTTTGTACAAACTTTACTGAAACATGTTGCTGTCATCAAACAGAAAATGAGCAGATATAACAGAGAAATGAGTTTGTGTCGTGGGAGAAATGTTTCGTCACTCATCCAAGTGACTTCTTCAGTCTCAGCTGACTGCAGGTTTCAATCTTATAAACAGTACATTTGCATAATGACTGAAACCAGCCCACTGAGGGAACAATGGGCTGTGAGGTCAGTTCCTTAATCATAATTATGCAAATTCTCATGACCATTGACCAAAGCCCACTGATGAATGGCCATGAGTACCATTCACAGAGAGTTAGGGAATGGCTGCAATCACAGCATTGTAAGATGGCGAAAGATGTACCCTTAGGCCCCCTCCTCGATTCAGAGATGGTATTTCCCTTTTCACATAAATGGCCTCCTTGACTCCGCCCTCAAACCAGCGTTCCTCCCTGTCCAGGATGTGTACATCCTCATCATTGAAAGAGTGTCCACTGGCCTGTAGGTGTAAATAGACTGCAGAGTCCTGGCCTGACGAGGTAGCTCTTCTGTGTTGTGCCATCCACTTTGCCAGAGGTTGTTTGGTTTCCCCAATGTATAAATCCCGGCAATCCTCCTGGCACTTAACAGCGTACACTATGTTACTCTGTTTGTGTCCAGATCCTCCAGATCCTTGGACCAATTTTTGGCGCAGCGTGTTTTGAGGTTTAAAAGCCACAGAGACCCGGTGTTTAGAAAAAATATGTCTCAACTGCTCCAAAACTCCTGACACATATGGGATCACTACAGGAGTTGTTCTTTAGTGTGGAGTTGTTCTTTCTATTTACTTCAGATCAACTTGAGTGTCATTACCAGTGATGGGAATAAGGCTGTTACAAGTAACAGCGTTACTAATGGTGTTACTTTTTTCAGTAACGAGTAATCTAACTAATTACTATTCCCATTGTTACAACGCTGTTACTGTTACCAACAAGAAAATGCGGTGCGGCCGCACCACTATTTTTCAACAAACAGACGGTTGAAGCTGTTGTAAGGTTTATATTGTTGGATTGTCATTTATGCTTAGAAATATATACTCGTATATGCTTAGACATTTATAATCATTTGTAGATTGAAAGAATGTCTCATCCTAGAAGGTCTGTAACAACTCTGTGTAGCATGAAGAAGGGAGTGCTTCACTCCTCTTCAGAGTGTTCTGGCATAGATCACACACCTCCTAGGGTCATGACAGAGGTCGTATCTTCTCCTTCTGATATATGGTATAATAAACACATGTATATCTGTTTGAGTGTAAGAGCCCTTTGTTTAGGACTGGGGGGGGGTATGGGCAGAAATCTGTGCCATCAGAAACTGAATTTGAATAAGTTAAATTTGAATTTGAATTACTCGGATTGAATCTGAATTGTAACTTGAATGAAAGCTTTTGAAAACTGAATTTGAATTAGTCTAATTTGAAATTGAATTTATGGTTTGAAAATGAATTGATTTGCTTTGAAACTGCATTTTATCCTTTAAAAATTCAGCTCTCGAATAATTTCAGATTCACTTCTCACCATTCAGTTTCAGTTCTACAATTCAATTTCAGTTCCAAAATTCAGTTTTTTGGGACTTACATCCGGTTCCGGTTCAAGCGCAGATTAATAGAACTACAGACTGATAGCGTTACTGACGGAATCTACAGCGTCTTGAGCTGAATTAAGACTTCAGAAGTCATTCGTCATGTCGAATGACCAGCGGATAAACTCTCAGGTTGGTAATAAATGTATTACATGTATAAGAACAAGCGTCATGTTAACAATTGATAGCCGTACAGTAACCTTTATGCTTATTGTAGCTGTTAGCTAAAAACGCTAATTTAGCCTAGTTTGCCCTGATTTCAGCTTTGACAAACAAATATGATCGACTGTTTCTAGTAGGATTCCAAAGTTGTCATCTTGTACCCTGTCAGAGCCCTGTATGCTTGCAGAGACCCCTACAGTAAGGAAACATGCAAAACGCTGTCCAAACCTTTGTATTTTAGCTTTATTTATGTCTTACACAGCATCCCAACTCTTTAGCGAACTTAATAACTTTAGCTAAAGTGAATAGTTAGTCTTATTCATTAGTGCAGCATTACTGGATCACCTCTGTTTGAAGTGATATAATATGATATACAACTATCACTGTGTTTAACTACCATAATAATTCTTAGGGTACTGAGTGCATGCTTAATTAGTTGTTTTTTTTTAAACATACTGCTCCATTGCTATGTTTGACAGGCTGAAGTTGTCGGGTCTCCTCCTAAATCGACCATCTTTTACAGGTGTTTTGTGCCAGAAATGGAGTGTCCACTGAAGACTGAAGATACTGAATCTCTACGCCGTGCCATTGATCCCTCCTGTGCCTTCATCTAGACAAGAGACATTAACCACTCTCACATGCTCTGTACCTACATCACCTTCCCTGACAGTCGTAGCTTGGCTCATCTGAGGGTGAAATTATAAGAATGTGTTATTTTGCAAAGTGCTCTCTAGGGTTCCTAAATAAAATATGGCATTGAGGTCATTTCTTTTGAATTAATCCCTTCTTCTGAAATATAAGAACCTCTCCTGGTTTAAATGGCACTTTCTGTTCCTTACTTCCTGTTCCACTCCCAAACCCAAATAGATGCTGACAAGCTGACACAGTAATACGGAAGAGGGAGAGAAGCTGGAAAGGACTACTACAAATAAACCCAATGCCTAACAATGAAAAATGTAAAATAAGAACAATAATAATAATAAAGATAAAAGATGAAGTAACAAGTTTTTTGTTTATTCCAAATGATCATCCAGATGTCTGTGACATGTGATGACAAACACCATAATGGAAGGCCTTTGTCATCACATGCTTAAACTCATCATATATTTTTGCATATGCTGAACAGGCAGTCAGACATGCTGTAACTGTGGGGTAGAAAACTGCATGAACACCATACAGCAGGGGTCTCAAACTCCAGTCCTCGAGGGCATGGAAAAGTTGCATGACACCGGCCCTCGAGGACTGGAGTTTGAGACCCCTGTCATATTCCATATGACAGGTGTGGTTGAACTTCATGAAGACTCTGAAGTTTCTCTTCTCTTCTGGCAGGACAGGAATGTAGCCTTGTCCTGTGAGCCACCGTAAGGATGTACTTGGAGTAGAACTGGACTGTCACCGGCCTCAGGCTCTTCACCTTTTCAAAGACAAAGCAGTCATTTAGATAAAATATTAGATATTGTTTACCTGTAAATGCACAAAGAGAATTTAGAAATGTAATTATTGTCAAGAGTGAACAAGCACTGATAGTGTAATCTACAGCTGTGGCCAAACGTTTAGAGAATGAGAAGTGTTGTTTGTTTATTTACAAAGTTTGCTGTTTCAGTGATAGTTGTATATCATATTATATCACTTCAAACAGAGGTGATCCAGTAATGCTGCACTAATGAATTAGACTAACTACTCACTTTAGCTAAAGTTATTAAGTTCGCTAAAGAGTTGGGATGCTGTGTAAGACATAAATAAAGCTCAAATACAAAGGTTTGGACACTGTTTTGCATGTTTCCTTACTGTAGGGGTCTCTGCAAGCATACAGGGCTCTGACAGGTACAAGATGACAACTTTGGAATTCTACTAGAAACAGTCGATCATATTTGTTTGTCAAAGCTAAATCCAGGGCAAACTACGCTAAATTAGCGTTTTTAGCTAGCAGCTACAATAAGCATAAAGGTTACTGTACGGCTATCAATTGTTAACATGACGCTTGTTCTTATACATGTAATACATTTATTACCAACCTGAGAGTTTATCCGCTGGTCATTCGACGTGACGAATGACTTCTGAAGTCTTAATTCAGCTCAAGACGCTGTAGATTCCGTCAGTAACGCTATCAGTCTGTAGTTCTATTAATCTGCGCTTGAACCGGAACCGGATGTAAGTCCCAAAAAACTGAATTTTGGAACTGAAATTGAATTGTAGAACTGAAACTGAATGGTGAGAAGTGAATCTGAAATTATTCGAGAGCTGAATTTTTAAAGGATAAAATGCAGTTTCAAAGCAAATCAATTCATTTTCAAACCATAAATTCAATTTCAAATTAGACTAATTCAAATTCAGTTTTCAAAAGCTTTCATTCAAGTTACAATTCAGATTCAATCCGAGTAATTCAAATTCAAATTTAACTTATTCAAATTCAGTTTCTGATGGCACAGATTTCTGCCCATAGGGGGCAACCTGCGGCTCCAGGTCGTTTGGGAAAATAAATTTAGAAGTATTTAGCTGAGGTGTATTTTATTTGTGTTTAGTTCTTTTTTTTAACTTGTAGTTCTTTTTTTTTTTTTTTTGTCTGTCCCATTTGGTTCTTTAGCCGTCAGAATTGTTGTCTGAAGACCAACAAGGATACCAAATGGATTTATTTTGCCAAATGGATCATCATGGCATTGCCGTATTGCTCCATTTGATCAAACTTTGTTGTTATTATTTATTTTATTTTCAGTTGTTACAGATGGGACAGACATGACTGGGGGATAGGAAAGGGAGAAAGAAAGAGAGGAAGGAAAAGGAAAAACAGAAGGGAAAAGGGACAGTGAGAAAGGGCACTTACAAAGACAAAGAGAAAGAAAAAAAATCTCCTGGATCACCTGTTGAGAGAAAAAGAAGAGAAGACAAGCAAAAAAAACCAAGGGAAGGGCTGAGGAGATCCCCAGACGAGGGGGTCACCCAGTAGCCACGGAGCAGAAGCCAGAGGGGGCTGCACTGGCGTGCCCGTCGGCTCTGCCGGCAGCCAGCTGTGCCAGAGTGAACAGAGTTGCAGGCCCCGAGGCCGGAGGCCCGAGAGCCCCCTTTGCCCCGGAAGAGGCCTGACCGAGCGACAGGCACCAGGCCCCGCCAAGTAGCCACCGGGAGTGAGCTGGTGCATACCTGAGCGCCCAGCCCCGGACACCAAGAACCACCAATGCACCAACCCCTGAGGGCATCAGTTACCAGCAGGGAGTGTGGTGAGGGGAGATAGGCCTCCACACTTGGAGGGCCTGGGAGTTCCCAGGGAGGTGGAGTCTAAGACCCGACCTGACATATAGACACAGACAAACAGGCACACACAGACATAAACATGCTTTCCCACCCTCATGCACACATATACAAACACTCAGCACTCACCCAACGTAGGGATAGACATACATAGACATGTACACATAATCATACTCCCCAAACATACTCTATGCCCCGGGTCCAGGTACCCTCGCCCCCAGAGGGGGAAACGGCACCCAGACCCAAGAGATGTGACCCTTTCCCCCGGGGTGGAGGCAAGCAGACTGCCCCAGGCTCCGCAGCAGCAGGGAGGCCAATCGGACAGCCAACACCTCCTCCCAGCCCCCCGCCCCGATGGCTAGTAGAGAACGGGGGTGTGTGAAGACCCCATACCTCCCTCCTCCCGCTCATGTGTAGTGTTGCTGCGTGTTGTTCTAAAGTGCATTTAAAACAAGGGAGGGCATGGTGCTGCTGCCAGAGAGCAGCAGGTGTTAGCACGGCCCCTCCCGAGAACCCTCAATGTCTACATGGATTTAAAATTGAGAGGTGGGCACCGGCGCCAGAGGTAGGGTTGAATACACAGACCGTCCTCTGGACGCCGTTAACGTGGTCACCCTCAAGGCCCTATATATATATATATGTATGTGTGTGTTATGAGAGTGTGAATAATGTGGATGTCTAAGTTGTGAAATAAAATTGAGGCGCAGGTGGCCAGAAGGGGACAGAGGGGGGGAATGCCTCCCCTGCACCCTGGTGACACACCCGCACCCCAAGGCCCTACCTGTGTGGGTGGGTGTGGTGGAGTGGGAAGAGGGAGGCAGCCGGGGATGGGGAGGAAAAGAAGGGAGGGGCAAGATGCCCCTTCTTAGGACCAGCTCCCCCGCTGACCCCAGTAGGCACCCCCGTCCTCTAGTACCCACCAAGGCAAGGGAGCCCCGACCCATCCAGACCGGGGCCTATGGCAGCAGCACCGCTAAGCCCCACAGGACCTGGGGAAGCCCACCCCACCCCACCGCAGAGGAAACTATACCCACCCCAACATTCAATCATCTCCAGACTACACAAGACAACAGACACCCAGGTTAGGTTTATTCTCCACCTCTCCTGTGTCTCTCCCCCACCTGCAGAGTGGACTTCTGCAAGGATGGAACAACCTCCCTGCCAGTTGAAGAGCCCCCAGTTAGGCCGATGCACCAGAGGCCCCCTGCGCCAGGGCTGAGCCCCCGTGCACCCACCCGCCCACAACCTCGGCGACACACCGACGAGGACCGAAGCCCCCAAGGCCCAGCCAGAGCCCCATCACGGAGACGAAGCACCCCCGAACCCCAAGCCCCCCGCCTGCCCCGGATCCATTCAGGGGTAGCTAGGCCACCAGGCCAGTAACCTACGTCCGCCAGTACAGACCATCCCCCAGCCCCGCTGCACGCAGCCACGAGGAGAACACCCTCTAGGAGCGACCAGAGCCACTAACCAGGTTATGACCACAACCCCCCGGGTTGAGCCCTCCAGGGATAACGTCTCTAGGGGTTCTCCTGGCGCCCTAAGCCCATCCCAACCTCCACATCAACCACAATAGCGAAGGCAGGACCAAACCATGACCCCCCACCCCCACTAGGTGATGAAGCCGATCAAAGGAGCCCAAAGGGATTGATCAAATGTGGTGGCAGAGGCTGTATCAAGACTAATGTGATCTATTAGATGGTTTTTATATTGATTAGAATTAAGATTATTTTTATTTTTCCAGTTAAGGAGGACCATTTTCTTGGCAATGCATAGGGCTGTAAAAACAATGTGGGCTGTGTTTATTTCTGCAGTGACCTCATCCAAGTTGCTCAGCAAGCACACTAAAGGGGAGGCTGGAATGTTACATTTCAGACACTTTGATAAGTCTTCACATATCTCACGCCAAAACTTCTGCACTGGTGGACAGAACCAAAGGGCGTGGATGTAATTGTCTGGTGTATTGCCTTGACAGTGTGAGCAGTTGTTGGAAGATGTAAAGCCCATCTTGAACATCCGATGACCAGTATAGTGCACTCTATGTAGTATTTTGTATTGTATTAATTGCAGACTGGGATTTTTAATCAATTTAAAGGTTTTCAAGCATACCTGAGACCAGAAGTTTTGGTCTAAGCTTACTGATAAATCTGCTTCCCACTTTGCAATAGGAAGGGATATTGATTCATCTATTTTAGAAAGTGTTCTGTATATTTTAGATAATAATTTGGGGGATTTAAGAGTAAGAAAGTGTACCGCACTTGGTGGTGTTTGTAATTCAGCTTGACTGAGGTTAAATCTCTTTTTTACTATGGATTTAATTTGTTGATATTCTAAAAATCTTTTCTTGTTGATCCCATATTGTGTAACTAGTCTGTCAAATGGAATAAATTCTGTTCCCTCTAATATATGTTCTAAGTATTTAATTCCTTTACAACTCCGTTCTGGAAAATTAATCATATTATTGTTTTGTAATATGTCAGGGTTATTCCAGATAGGTGTACGTTTGCATGGGATTAATGAGGACGCTGTCATTTTAGAAACTCCCACCATGCTGTCAGAGAAGAGCTGATGTTGATGCTTTTAAAGCATTCATGTCTTTTGATGTTTGAGCTGATAAATAGTAGGTCTGAAATTTCTAGATTATTACATAGTGCCTGTTCTACATCTAGCCAGGGCTCATCTAAGAAGCTGTTTTTAAACCATCTAGAGATGAACTGAAGCCTGTTGGCTAAAAAATAGTGATTAAAGTTAGGCAGATCTAATCCTCCTTTATCCTTGGTCCTTTGTAATGTTTTTAAGCTGATACGTGGGGGTTTGTCTTTCCAAAGGAATTTAGAAATACATGAGTCTAGAGATCTGAACCAATCTTGTGATGGCTTATTTGGGATCATTGAAAACAAATAGTTTATTTTTGGCAACACCATCATTTTTATAGCAGCAACCCTTCCCATGAGTGATATGGGTAAAGATTTCCATCTAGCCAGATCGCTTTCTACTGTCTTTAAAAGCGGGATGTGGTTTAATTTAGTTAATTCTGAAAGCTTAGGAGAGACATTAATACCTAAATATTTTATATTTCCAGATTGCAGTGGTGTAGGAGAAGAATTATGGAAGGAGCAATTAATCGGAAGAACTGTAGATTTGACCAGTTGATTGAATAATCTGAGACTCTTGAAAAAGAATTTATCAATTCAATCACCCCAGAGATATTGGTTTGTGAGCTTTGGAGAAAAAGTAACACATCATCCGCATAAAGGCTGATTTTATGTTCTACATTCTTGCATTTTATGCCCTTAATTACTGAATTCTGTCTAATTGCTGCTGCTAGTGGCTCAATAAAAATTGCAAACAGTGAAGGGGAGAGTGGGCATCCCTGCCTGGTGCCCCTCAGGAGACAGAAGCTGGAGGATGTTTGGTCATTTGTTCTGACACAAGCTGTTGGGGAATTATATAATATTTTTAACCAGTTTATGAAAGAGGTTCCAAAACCAAATTTGTGTAAAGTTGCAAATAGAAATTTCCAGTTAACTCTGTCAAATGCTTTTTCTGCATCAAGAGACAATATTATGGTTTCAATGTTTTTACTGCATGAGTAGTCTGTTAAATTAAGTAATCTACGTGTATTTGTTGATGAGTGCCTACCTTTTATGAAACCAGTTTGGTCAGGATGAATTAAAAGGGGGGTCATTTTCTCTAATCTCTTTGAGAGAGCTTTGCAGATTATTTTAAGGTCTACATTAATAAGGGATATTGGACGATAGCTTGAGGGATATACAGGGTCTTTGCCTGGTTTTAGTAAGAGACTGATATTTGCAGAGTTCATATTTGGTGGTAGTCTACCATTTTCTTTGATTTCCTGCAACATTCTGTAAAAAACTGGTGCTAGAATCGTCCAGAATTCTTTGTAGAATTCTGCAGGAAAGCCGTCTGGACCTGGAGCCTTATTATTGGGCATACTTATCAGGGCTTCCTGGAGTTCGCCTGGCGTCAGTGGCGAATCCAGTGCCATTGCTTGGGTGTCTAATAATTTTGGAAGAGTTATGTTGTCTAAAAACTGATCAATTTCTTTCTTAGATGGGTTTATTTGTGGTGAATACAACGTTTTATAGAAATCCCTGAAAATGCTGTTTATTTGTTTCGGGTCATATACTGTGTTCCCAGATGAATCTTTAACAGCACATATAGTTGTTTTTTCTTTATTGATTTTTAACTGGTTAGCAAGAAATTGTCCGGATTTGTTACCGTGTTCATAATTTTGCAGGCGAAGTCTTTGCACTAAGAATTTAGTCTTTTTATTAATAATTTCATTTAATTCTAGTTTTGTTTTGCGTAAATTGTTTAATATTTCTTGATCTTGGTGTGATACATAGGCTTTTTCTAAGGATTTGATGTTTTTTTCCAGTTCTTGAATATTTTTGTTTTCTTCTTTCTTCTTATGTGATGAGAAAGAAATTATTTTACCTCTCATCACGGCTTTCCCTGCTTCCCAGAGGACAGATGCTGATGTTCCAGGAATGTCATTAAAGTCTAAATATGAAGTCCATTCTTTTTTAAAGTATTTGATAAACTCTTCATCTTTGAGCAGCGATGTATTAAATCTCCAGTTTTTACTTGGTGTGGTATTATTCTTCTGCATTAGTGTTAAAGATACAGGAGCATGATCGCTGACAGCTATAGGATGAATCTCAGTGTCTGAAATGTCACTCAGTAGTGAGCTGCTGACCAAAAAATAATCCAGACGAGAGTAGGAGTGATGAACATGTGAGAAGAAAGAATATTCCTTACTGTTAGGGTGGAGGGAGCGCCATGCATCGCAAAGACCAAAGTCGCTCATATACTGTTTGATTATATTTGTGGACTGCCAATTACGCTGAGTTCCTGCTGTATTGAGCCTATCCATTTCTTCATTTAGTCCCAGGTTGAGGTCTCCCCCAAGAACAATTGTGCAATCTAGGTGTTCAGAGAGTGCACTAAAAAAACCGTGGAAGAATGAGGGGTCATCAACATTCGGACCATATATACTTACAATACCTAGCTTTTGGTTAAGTATAGATAGTTTGACTATTAGGAATCTGCCCTCTGGATCTATAACTGTATCGAGTACTGTGAAATTAATATTTTTATGTATTAGAATTGCTACTCCTCTTTGTCTAGAATTATAACAGGCTGAGAACACATTAGGAAACTCAGGTGTTTTAAGTTTATTCAAACCTGTGACAGGCATGTGGGTTTCTTGTAATAAAACAACATCTGCCTGTAGTTTTTTTAAGTTGGTTAAGTATTTTTAACCTTTTTTCCCTAGAGCCAGCTCCATGCACATTCCATGAGACAAACCTTAGTGTGCCCATAGTTGTGTGTTTGTGGCTAATGACATATGCTGTGTGTCTTGCTTAGACGGGTGAGGAAAATGGAAACACATCATTTTTTTTTTTTTTTTTGGTAAATAAAGAGAAGAAAATGCGCAGCGTGAAGCTCCATAGGTCTGACTATGTGTGTGCATAATAACTAAAATGAGCAAATGTGTGCGTGTGTGTCCTATATCTGTGTGCACTGTGTGGCTGTTGTAAATGTGTTGCCTTTAAACGCATGTGTGTGCGTGATCGTGCAGAGTGAGCATGTAGAAATAGACAGTGTCCAAAGTACCATCAGGGTGTACACCTCACCCCTGGCGTCGTTGCCCACCTCTCAATTTTAAATACACGCAGACATTGAGGGCTAGCAGGAGGGGCTATACGCTTACCTGCTGCTCTGGCAGGTAGCTCCATGCCCTCCTGGGTTTTAAATGCACCTTAGAACACACATACATCAACACTACATATGAGCGGGTGGAGGGAGGTTTGGAGTCTTCCTACACCCCCGTTCTCTGCGGCCTGCTGGAGCGGGGGGGCTAGGAGGAGGAGTTGGCCGTCCGACTGGGGTCTGGAATGTGGGGCCTCCCTGCTGCTGCGGAGTCGGGGCGGTCTGCTTCTCCCCACCGCAGGGAAAAGGGTAACACCACCTGAGTCTGGGTGCAGTTTCCCCCTCCAGGGGCAAGGGTACCTAGACTCGGGGCTTAGAGTACGCTTGGGGAGTGTGATTGTGTGTACAGTGTCTCTCTATGTCTGTCCCCACGTTGGGTGAGTGTTGAGTAATTGTATATGAGAGCATGAGGGTGGGAATGGATGTTTGTATCTGTGTGTGCCTGTTTGTCTGTGTCTATATGTCAGGTTGGGTATCAGACGCCACCTCTCTGGGGACATCTCAGGCCCTCCAAGGTTTGGAGGCCCATCTCCCCCCACCACTTCCCCTGCCGGTGGCGGACGCCCTCAGACATCGGTGCGTTGGTGGTTCTTTGTGTCCGGGGGTGGGCGCCCAGTACCCACCGGCTCACTCCTTGGTGGCTGCTTATCGGGGCCTGGAGCCTGGGGCTCGCTCGGGCCACTGCGGGGATGGGGTGCCCTCAGCCTCACGGCCCGGGGCTCGGCCACTCAGGCACAGCTGGCTGCCGGCGGAGCTCACGGGCACGTCACTGCAACCCCCCCTGGCTTCTGCTCCGCGGCTGCTGAGTGACCCCTCATCTGGGACTCTCCTCAGCTCTTTCTGGGATAGTGGCGCGGCTGCCCCTGTGTTGGTCTTCCTTGGTCTCTTGTGTTCTGGGGGCCTCTGGATGTCTGGAGTTTTGATCTCCTCCATACCTGCTTCATGCCCTGGAGGTCGGGGCAGTGGCCCCCCACACCCTCTAGCAGATCATTACATGAAGGAACCTTTTAAAAACAAGCGCGTTCATGCTCACAGGTGTACACACGGGTGATCACACACACAAACTACACCCTTTTTGGCTCCTACCTCAAAGCACACTGTGCGCTGTCGATCTCACGTGCTGCACAATAATGTTTAATATTTAGTATTTACTGTCATATTCCCATATATCATTGTGATCTTGTTTATTACTCTCGTTTTCTTCTGCTTGCTTTCTTTTTTCTTTCTCAACAGGTGATCCAGGTGATCGATATATGTATTTTTTGTCTGCTTATTCTGTTGGTTTTTGTTTTTTGCCCTTTTTTCCCGTCCCTCTTCTCAGGTTTTTTTCTTTCCCTCTTTCTTTCTCCCCTTTCTTTCCACCAGTCAAATCTGTCCCGTATTCAGCAAGTGAAAATAAAATAAACAATAAAAGGTGAATCAAATGGACCATTACGGCAAGGCTGGGATGGTCCATTTGGTAAAGTAAATCCGTTGGGCATTTTTCTTCGCCTTTAGACAATAATTCTGATGGCAAAAGAACCAAACGGGACAGGTTAAAAAAAAAAAAAAAAAAAAAAAAAAAAAAAAAAAACAAACAAAAGAAATAGACAGTGTCGTTTGTGGATGGATAGGGAAACAGGTGATCGACATAGTGAAAGAAAAGAGAAGCAAGGAAACCAAAGAGCAAGGTGAGCGACAAGAGAGAGAGAGGGAAAAAGAAATAAAAACGGAAACATTCCAATTAAAGCATTGGCGGAGAGTGACGGTGACGTTATACTAAATTAGCAAACTGATATTACATAGTTAAGCAAAAGTTAATACAAGAGAGTGTGAGTGAAGAGAATAGCGTAGCGGATTCTTATCTGGTGTGCGGTCAATACAGCCATGGAGTGATGCCGGGGTCGCGGTAGAGCTGTCCGTCCACGTAGAGCCGGTCCACGGCGATGACAGCCCGGGAGCCTTTCTGAATAAAACTACGTCGGACTGGGAACAGGACCCTGCGTCGTTCCAGGATCTCTCTGGGGAACTGGTCGTTCACGCTGAAGTCTGTTCCTTTCAGCTCTCTGCCGCGACTCTTCACCTGCTCCTTCTGCTTAAAGTGGCCGAATTTGGCCACAATAGGACGCGGTCTCCCGCTTCCTGTCTTCGGAGCCCCGATGCGATGCACTCTTTCAAACCCTATGTTTTTCACCGTGTCCTCCGGGAGCTTCAGGTGGATTTTAATGAAGCTTCTCACGGTCGTTTCCGGGTCCTCTCCGGCAGACTCTGGAATACCAGAAAACACAAGATTACCTCTCATGCTACGGGCTTGTAAATCCATAACGGTCTCTTTTATTTTTTTATTTTCTATGTTTAATTGGGTCACATTTTCGGTTAGAGTTTTGACCGAGTCCCGTAGCGTGGCGTTTTCTGCAGCAAGTGTTTCCACCTGCTTCTGGCTGAACTCCAGGGATTCTTTTAGAGATTGAAATTCCCGGTGTAAGATCTCCACCAGGGACAGCCTCGCATCAAAACTGGACAATCGCTTATCGATTGACTCCAGGATGTCGACGATATCTTTGCCGGCAGGCGATGTTGTGCCGGGGGAGTCTGCCGGGCGATATCTTTTAGATGATGGCGTCTCAGTTTTGGCCGGGGAAGACATGCTCTGGGCCTTCTTCATTACTAAATCTTCGAAGCACCGGTCGATGTATTCTTGGAGAGCATCTAAACTCTCCTCGTTGTCCTCCAGGGTGTTAGAGATGATAGGACAGATGTTGTTAGTTATATGACAGTTGGTTAGTTTATTTGGCAATACTGAAGATTAAAGAAACTTTGTTAAATTCTAGGCTACCATTCGTTTGTTTTGTTTTTTTCCGCCAAATCTCCGGCGTCTGACGTCACCTACAACATGGGTCCTTACCTTACCGCCGTCACTTCCGTCACTTACCTTCCTTCCGTCTCTCTTCCTTCCTTCCTTTAACTTGTAGTTCTAAATTGGAAGATAATTGTGATTGAAATACAAAAATAAAATTATATTTTATTATTTCATTATTTTTCCATCGCTCAAAATAAGCGTCACACTCGCGGAAGCCGGTGTACCCGCCGAAACGCCGTGCATTTATCGAGACTTTCAACCCCAGATAGGCCAATTAGGGATTTTTGGATCCACATTTTATCAGCAGCTATTCTCCACCGTGAACTATGGTAAAAACAAACACCGCTCACGCCTCACAGATGACAGCTTACAGTGACTTCGTACAGCCCCGATTTGCAGACGCTGTGCGCAGAGGTTCAGGAGCAGAAGTCCCATTGTAAGCATACCACGGCAGACCCGATGATGTTTCCATGAACATGCTTTTCAGCATCTCTTTATTGACCACTTTTCACAAGCAGTTGCTGTACGCATACAGCCGGCTGTAGCTTTTCAGCTCACAGCCCGACACACACCAACACAACAGCAGAGAGAGCACAGACGTTAAGGCGGCAAGGCGTGATTGCAGGTGCCGCTCAGGTGCGTCCGACTCCCATGCAGCGGCACTGCAGACCACGCCCCACCACACACATTAACCTGGTAAAATACATATTTAGGCAGAATTTTGCAAATATTTTTTTTTAGCAGCATAGTGCTTTTTTTCCAATTATTTTTTAAAAGTTAGGTCAAGGCTCCAAACGCCCAAAGGCGATATGAGGGGGGCGGCTGACAACAGTTTTTGTTTGCTACATGGATCATTTTAGTTCAGCTGGGTGTCTTTCCTTTTGTTATATTTCTTTAAGAGTTCAAAATGTGTTAATTACATAAATAAAATGTCATTTTCTCTGTAGCACTTCATGGATTTCATAAGCAACACACCTTAGTTGCTCTGTGGATTCTTTTAAAAAGCAGTTAAAAACTTTTCTGTTTAAACAAGCCTTTTGTTGATCTATGTATTTTATATTCTTTACATTATTTACATTTGATCTTTTACATTGTGTATAATGTCTATTGATTGTATTGTTTATTTTAATCTTTGTGTACAGCGCTTTGTGACTGCCTGTCTGTGAAAAGCGCTTAATAAATAAACTTTACTTACTTACTTTAGTTGTTCACACAAAGCATAAAAAACAATATATACAGTGTTATCTTCATTTTAGATGTCAAAAAGTATTTGCGGCTCCCAGTGTTTTCTTTTGCATGGAAACCAGGTCCAAATGGCTCTTTGGGTGTTAAAGGTTGCTGACCCCTGGTTTAGGTGGACCGCTGCGCTCCTTGCACCAGCCTTGGGGGGTCTTCAGAGGTTCACATCTGGACCCAACCCAAACACACACACATACCTACACTATGCACAGACTGGTATTCTTTGGTCACATGTCTATGTAAGACGTCATATGTTAATGAACTTATGCCTATTCATGTAACCTCAATAAAGAACAGTGTTACAGGGGAGCAGACGAGAGCACCTGGGGTCAAGCAAAGGAACGGCGCTCGTCCAGTTCTCTCCCTCGTGCACGAGTAACACAAAGAGCTCTGGTGACTTGCGTCTTCCTTTTGCTGTTGTAGTAGAATTGTCTCATTCCAGTGAGGGGTTGTGCTAGACACACCCATCAGCTGTGTTCAGCTTACTGCATCTTACATTAGTTGCACGGAAGTAGCTGTAAGTAATCTGGGCACTACAGCTTTAAGCAGCTGGGCCGCGTAATCACTTTCTGCCAGACGATCACTTTTTGGCACAGCACCTGGAGCTAAGGGGGGCAAAACAATCACACAAGTGCTGCTGTTTGACTGAGGAAGAATAAAGTGGTAAGCCAATCACACGACCACTTTAAGATGACGAAGCAACAAGGTGATATAATCCAGTTTTTAAATTGTGTTGATAGGCCACGTAAAACCAGAGTCACAATAAACAATATATACGCGGCGTTTTTTCCTCAATAGTTTCCGACGTCTAAGGACAGCGCTAGCAAGCACTCTCTGCTTATGAGCAAAAAAAACCAGCCCATCCTGTTGGTGGAAAAATGCACCATGTCGACCAATCAAAAAATGATATGATATGTTTAAGAAGAGGGGAAGTTTTAGGAGTGATGGCGAGAGAGAGAGAGCAGAAACAGAGAGAGAGCAAGTTGAAGACTGTTCAGTTGAAGACTGTTCTTACTACTGCAGTCAGTTATATAAATCTATCATAATACAGTACATTTTAACATAATGACCTTATGTTTATTTATGTCTTTTAACCATTATTTCAAATTCAAAGAATCCAGTTTGAAACATTTATTAAACTTATAGAATTAAATTTCTGCTAGTTGTTTTTTGTTGCAAAAAAATCTAGTATAATAATATTTAAATTTTAGATATATGTTTCACGTTTTCAATGCCAATTTTGTGTAATACCGGAGTTTCCCACTACCCGTGAATGCCTCTTTTTTATGTCTCTGGCTGACTCCTGAATCTCCGCCCACTCTCTGCTCGATCCTTGCCGGTAAGCGCTGCTTATCTGTCTCTCTTCTCTGAAATAAAATGTCTATAAGCTGTTTGAGTGATTTACCGAGTTGTTGTTAGTGACTTATAAAGCCAGTCGAAGTATAAGTCATGTTAAAGTAACACAATGGCTGCTTTTTTAGTGAAACGTTGTAATTTTAGTATTTAAAAGGAGTGTTTGGTATGCTAGCCCTGACAGCCTAAGCGCTAACGCCTAGCCTAGCCTAGCTCCTATAGGCCTAGTGTGAAATTAATATGGTTCATTTAATTGTTTAATACAGTTATTGTGTTGTATTTGGTTCATTCGGTGTGTTAGTGTTTCTGAGTCTCTTAGGGAAGCTGAAGTTAGTTCTCCTCTTCACAAATCAGTCAGTTAAAACGGCCTCATTCTTTAGGTTATAAGGTAATGAGCCGCCATTTTAGAACCACTGATTAGCTGCTGAAGCAGCAGGTCGGCAACTTCAAAGGAGCCATTTTACGGCCTCTGACTGAAAGCCGGGAGAAAAGAGTCACGTGCCTGTGCGGGTGTGTCTGTGTTGTTGGCAGTGTTGGGGAGTAACGGAATACATGTACCGCCGTTACGTATTCAGAATACAAAATATGAGTAACTGTATTCCGTTACAGTTACCGTTTAAAAAGGTGGTATTCAGAATACAGTTACTTTGGTGAAATAAATGGAATACATAGCGGTACTCTGTAATTTTGGTCATTCCACGCCGCGCATTGCGGCTGGAAACCCAAACAAAACACGCGAGAAGAGGCTGTAAAAAAAAAAAAAGAAAAAAAGCGTCCTGTTGGTGGCGTTAGTTAAAACAATGGAGCCGGAGCCAGCACAACACAGTCAGCAGTGCACGTCGAGCAGGAATGCGTTTCGGAGTTGGAAGTTCCAACACCATTTCATGTTCAAAGAAGAAAGGGATGGGCGGAATTTCACAGTGCAATGCAAATTGTGCTTGCCAGCAAAGAAGATGCTCTCCGCGTCAAAAGACTCAACCTCCAACCTAGCAAAACATCTGAAAGTAAGTTATTAAAAAAAAAAAAAAAACTAACGTTAACATACTGCAAATATCTTATTTTAGTTGTGGTAGCTACCTAGGCTATGTGACATAGCCTATGTGCCACTTGTGCCACTCGAGTAGCTTCGATATAATATTGCTGTGATTTTAGCTAACATTGATAGCTGGCGTTAGCTAATGTTAGTTCATAGACTGTTAAACTTGATAGATAGCATTAACGAGCTGTAAATTATCGTGTGCAGTTGAGTGAAAGCAATCCCAAAATGATTAACAGTAGGGTGGACATTAAGGTTGGGCGAGATTTAAAAATTTTCCACCCGACAATCATCAGTCAAACGATAACCAACATAATCGCGCAGTTGAGTTGTTAATGGGCGGAGCAATGTAATACGGCACGGACTGATTTGCGCATTTAGAACATAAATAGAAAGTTTAGTTTGGGGGGGATATTTTATCTTCTGTTCTTGTTGGAGTTTCTGTATTAACATAGCTACTTTTTGGATTATTCGTTTATTTATTTGAGATGCACCAAATTGCACAAAAAACTTAACTTTACCTCTGATATTTTTTTAAGGTCGCTGGAAGTGACATTGTGGTTTTTAACTTGTTTGTTGTTTGGTCGAGTATCTAAGACATAAACACTTGAACACAGTTAAAGTGGAAAAAGAAGTCAGTTTCTTTGTATCCCTCCCCACCATTGTGGTTTGTTTATTTAAATTAAATGTTTAGTTTTTTCCTGAACATAGACTACTGCTTTCCTTTCATTCTGTTCATGCCGTTAAAACACCTCTATTATATTTTCCATTGACAGCTTCTCTTTCCTTCAACCAACATTATTATTATACTTCCTCATGGGCAAATTTTTTTTTAAAAATTCCCCTTGTAAAAACAATCGGCGAAAGGCTCAAGTTATTGTTGAGAGTCAAGATATTCGTCCAATTGCCCAACCTTTTTGCAGTGATATACAAAACTGTTTCTTTATCAGTAATATTTTATCTTATGGTCGGTCTCTCTCTCTCTCTCTTTTTTTTTTTTCCAGAGGATGCATCCCAGGGTTATACACAGTTTACCCAAAGCAGATACATCGAATGATGGTGATGAACAAAGTGGCAAAGACACAGCCCCTCCTCCTCTCAAACAAGCCATCCTTAGCACGCCAGCCATCACCCAAAGGAGAGTAAATTCCTTGGTATTTGACTTCATAGTCAATGAAGTGCAGCCCTTTTCTACCGTTGAGAACACCTCATTCCGTAAGATGGTTGAAGGACTAAGTGGGGGCAGGAGTCCTGTTTGCAGAAAAACATTGATGACTCACATTGAGAAAACCTTTCCAAAAATGAAGGAAGCAATAACTGAAATTCTTCTACATACTCAACATGTGTGCACAACAGCAGATATCTGGACTGCCCATCACAGAAGTTTCATTGGCATCACATGTCACTGGATCGAGTCAGACACATTGGATCGCAAGTCTGCTGCACTGGCATGTGAGAGGATAAGAGGACGTCACACTTATGATGTTATTGCCGCCAAAATAAGTCAGGTTCATGCTGAATTCCAAATCCAAGGCAAGGTTAGTGCTACAGTCACAGACAATGGGAGCAATTTTGTAAAAGCTTTCAATGAATATGGAGATTCAGAAACAGAAGATGGTCTGGAAGACACAGATGATGTACAATTTGATGATGTCACTACAGTACTTGAGGAGGAGCAAGAACACGAGGAGCTGAACTTCTTTTTGCCACCACACCAACGATGTGCTGCGCACACACTAAATCTCATCGCCACGACTGACCTTGATAAAGCTGCTTCACAGCAGGGTGTTTCCAAAAAAATATATAGGAGTGCAAAGGCAAAATGTGCAGCCATCTGGAATAAGGCTCATCGTTCATCAGGTGCTTCTGATGTAATCGAAGAAATTGCCCAAATGAGATGTGTTGTACCTTCAGTGACTAGGTGGAGCTCAGAGTACCATGCAATCGAGAAGCTAATGAATCTACCTGAAAGTCAGCTTAATGAAATCTGTGAACAACTGAAGGTGGCAAAACTGCATCCTCAAGAGACAGTGTTTCTCAGAGAGTATGCAGCCATTCTGAAACCACTTGCCTATTCAGTCAACCTGCTTCAGGGGGAAAAGAACTGCTATTTCGGATATGTGATTCCCACCCTTCTCAGTCTGAAAGCCAAGTTATCTGAAAAGTTGACACAAGTGCAATTTTCAACTCACATCCTCTTAGCGATCATCAAAGCAATTGACACTCGATTTGCAGCTGTATTAGCCTCCCATGAAGCAAGGATGGCAGCATCCACCATCCCAAAATTTCGACTCTGGTGGCTTGCTGATGATGAGAGAGAATCCATGAGAAGAACAATGGTCCAAGAGGCTCGTCTCCTCAACACAGAACCTTCTAATGACAGCAGCACCACTGGACATGCCTCAGTGGGAAATGAGCTGGAAGATGATGATGACGACAGCTTCTTCAGTTTTCAGAGTACACAGGTGACCTGTTCTACAGCGGAGGATGAGGTACAGAGGTATCTTCAAGATTCAGATAAGACATTGACCTCATTAAAGGGATATCCATTGATCAGAGCCCTGTTCTTAAAATACAATACAACTCTGCCATCAAGTGCTCCTGTCGAGCGTCTCTTCAGCCATGGAGGACTTGTTTTCACCCCACACCGTAACCGCATGACAGACAAACACTTTGAAGAGGTGCTCTTGCTGCGTTACAACCGCCTTTACTGGACTGTAGACTAGGCGAAACAGATGTAGGTAGTCTGTTGAAACTATCTTTGTATTATTCACAGATAGGGCTTGCAACCTCAGTATTTTGTAGTGTTTAGTATTTGTTTTTGGCATGCATTCAAAAAGCAGCACCTCATATGTTTACTGCAATTGTTAGCCAATTATTTGATTTTTGAGGCCAATTAAGGTTTTCAACCAAGCAGTTCAGCACTGACACCTTGGACAGTTCTTTGTTGCATGCCTTTGTTAAATGGCCATAAGGTAATGTTGCTGAGTTTCATTAAAACATATATTGTCTTGTTTTAAAAATTATATCTAGGGGTAAGGTTTAAAATGTAATTTCTCATTGTTACATTGAGTTTGAATATCTGAGTTGTATTGAAAGATCTTTTGTAATTTAAAATTATTGGTGGAAGAATAATATTGACAGTAAATGCCAAAATAATATATTTTTTATTTTTGAGTATAATTTTATATATTGCCTTTTTTGTCCTAATAAGAAAACAGTCATTGGAAATGCTGATATTTTTTCTCCTTGTGCAAGGCTACTTTTTATTTTAACTAAGTGATGTTGTTGACCATAACAGTAAATAACAGTAAGTACTTCTCAATGGCATATTTTATGTTTGTCTACTACTCTTCCACTTGTCAGCTTTATAAATAAAAAAAAATGTTAAGGAAAGAAGTTGCTTTTTTATTATCTTTAAGAAGACAAAACAGCTTATACAAACATACCCAAGTCTTTGCTCCTCTACATTACATATATTATCTTAAGTTGGGCTTAACACCTAATTGGTAAAGAAAAACAAACAAGGATTTGCAGGATGTGATAGCGAAAGTCGTGTAGTTGTAAAAAGCATGACAATATATTAAGTATTCCAAAGTATTCAGAATACGTTACTCACATTGAGTAACTTAACGGAATACGTTACAGAATACATTTTGGGGCATGTATTCTGTATTCTGTACTGGAATACATTTTAAAAGTAACCTTCCCAACACTGGTTGTTGGTTAATTAACAGAAGGGAGAGAGTGAGGATAAAACACATAATATAAGAATAATAACATTTCTTAACAAGAAGTTTTTTTTAATTAATCAATTTTAGTTTTTTAGTTACATTTTAAGAAGTATTTAACAAACACTTGTTTGTGCAGGTTGTTTTTTTTTTAAATAAAACCTACACCTGCAGCTCTGTTTAACTTCTCAATATGTGAAAGATTAATGAAATCTAAAAAAGGCCACCTTCAAATAAATATGCAGCAGTGCACCATTAATATTATAAATAATATTAATATTATAAATAATATTAATATTATAAATATAATATGTAGATATTTAAAACAACAGCATATTAAATGATACTGTGTGCAGGTAATATTTTTAGGAAGCAGAATTTGAATACAGACCTACTCAAATGTTGAAGCCCACAAATATATCACCCAAGCTTTCATTTATGATTGCTCATGCTTTGAAATTGTGATGTCACAATTTGATAAAGTGTGCAGTGCTAGGTGTAGCAAATCATTGCTTATTAAATCTACTGTGTTATCTAATAGCACCAAACTAATAGAGCTATCACATAATTGAGAAACTTGTGTGGCTTATTACAAATGGATGAAACCACATTTTACCTTAATGAAGACAGTAATCTTTAATAAGGTGTAGAAAAAAGAGGTGAGTTGTTTGTTGCTGTGGTAAACAAAGAAGTGTACTGAATCTTTTGGACTACACAGATTGATGTAGTATTGATTGTGATGCTGATCTGAGTTGTCTCATTCTGTATTTGTCACGGCCGGCAGGATCGGCAAGGCGCTGAACAGCATCACTCCACTCCTAGCCCCCCTTCTCTCCTCTTTTTCCTCTCTCTCCCCCTCTCTCCCCTGTTTTGCCGGGGCGGAACTCATGGCGGGTTCACGCCCTTGGTCCACGCCTTCTCGGATTGTGCACACCTGGGCCTCATCAGACCAGCTGGTATATCAGAAGGAGGAGATCAGCTGTTCAGCGCTGGATTGTTGTGAAGGCTTCTGTCAGTACACACCCAGCTCAAGTTTCCCGTGCCTCTGTCTCTGAGACTTAACGTGTTCCTTTGTTCCTAGATTCCCCGGACCCGTTCCCGTGTTTCCCCGTGTGGTGTGTGGAAGGAGTGACAGGTCGCTAGTGGAGAGGAGAGAGGCTGTTTGGAGCGCGAGTGTGGTTTCCCCGTTTTCCCTGGAGCCCTGGACCCCTGCCCCTCACGTCTTGTATATAGCACTAACCCCGCACTGTCTATACATACACTCGGTGAAGATTTGTAATAAACTATCTCTGTGTGAACGCTACCCAGGAGTCCTGCGAGTGGATCCTCTAAGCAGCTCGTGACAGTATTCTGTATATATGCCCCGGGAATTCTCGCATGTTATCGCGATAACAGCGTATGTCCCCCCCCTCGGCCAACGCGGATGCAGCCTGTGACTCTCTCCACTCTGTGGTCAGCAGACTGCAAACACAATCTCCGAGAGCCCTTCTCATAATATCAGGGGACTTCAATCATGCCTCACTGGACTCCACACTGCCCACCTTCACCCAGTATGTGACCTGCCCAACCAGAGACAATAAAACACTGGACTTACTGTATGCCAATGCAGAAGAGGCATACAGTTCATCACCTCTCCCTCCCCTGGGCAGATCTGACCATAACCTGGTGCACCTTGTCCCTGTGTATGAGCCCTTAGTGCGCAGGGAGCCACCAGCCACCCGCACAGTGTAGAGATGGTCGGAGGAGAGCGAGGAGGCTCTTAAGGATTGTTTTGAGTCGACTGTGTGGGAGGTGATCTGTGACGACCACGGAGAGGACATCGACAGCCTTACTACATGCATTACTGACTATATTAATTTCTGTGTGGATAACACCGTACCTACCAGGACTGTACGGTGTTTCTCCAACAACAAACCCTGGATTACCCCAGAAATTAAAGCTGTCCTCAAGCAGAAGAGGAGGGCCTTCAAATCCAAAGACAAAGAGGAGTTGAAAAGGGTGCAGAGAGAGCTGAGGGGACTGATAAGGAATGGGAAGGACAGCTACAGGCAAAAGATGGAGAACCAGCTTCAGCAAAATAACGTTGGTGAAGTCTGGAGAGGCCTCAGAACCATCTCAGGCCACAAACATCAGAACTCTCTGCCTGGGAAGGATGTGAGGTGGGCAAATGAACTGAATCATTTCTTCAACAGATTTGATTCAGCCATGAGGCAGTCTCCAACATCGGCTGCAGACTCACCCACCCCCACTGCTGCTGTTCCACCTCTGACACCTCAGACACTTCACACCTCCTCTATTCACCCTGCTCACCCCTCCCCACCCCCAACAACAGCATCCAATACACACTCAACACAAGGCTCCAGCCTGTCTTGCTCAACCACCCAGGTTAGGAGGGAACTGAGGAGGATTTAAGCCAAGAAGGCAGCGGGTCCAGATGGAATCAGCTCGAGGGTTGTCAGGTCCTGCGCGGACCAACTGTGTGGGGTGATGGAGCACCTCTTCAACCTAAGCCTGAGGCTGGGACGAGTCCCACAGCTCTGGAAAACCTCCTGTGTTGTACCAGTGCCAAAGACTTCACGGCCCAAGGACCTCAACAGCTACAGGCCGGTGGCTCTGACATCCCACCTGATGAAGACCCTGGAGCGGTTGGTCCTGGCTCAGCTTCGGCACCTGGTGAGCTCATCACTGGACCCACTTCAGTTTGCCTACCAACCTGGCATTGGAGCGGATGATGCCGTAATTCACCTCCTACATCGTTCCCTCGCTCACCTGGAGACCGCTGGGAGCACTGTGAGAATCATGTTCTTTGATTTCTCCAGTGCCTTCAACACCATTCTTCCCTCGGTTCTGAAGGACAAGCTGGAGAACTCTGGAGTGGACCATCACCTCACTACCTGGATTCTGGACTACCTCACCGACCACAGTATGTGAGGACTCAGGGCTGTGTGTCGGACAGGGTCGTCTGCAGTATGGGGGCCCCACAGGGAACGGTTCTGGCTCCGTTCCTCTTCACCATCTACACTGCAGACTTCTCCCACAACTCGACCCAGTGCTTCCTGCAGAAGTTCTCTGATGACTCTGCAATAGTCGGCCTCATCACTGATGGGGACGACAAGGAGTACAGAGGATTGACTCAAGACTTTGTGGACTGGTGCCAGCTGAACTACCTCCAGATCAATGCCAGTAAAACCAAGGAGCTGGTGGTAGACTTCCGCAGGCACAAACATCCTCCACTGCAACCACTGAACATCCAAGGTATGGACATTGAGGCTGTGGACAGCTACAGGTACCTTGGTGTTCATCTGAACAACAAACTGGACTGGACTCATAACTCAGACGCCCTCTACAGGAAAGGGCAGAGCAGACTGTACCTGCTGCGGAGACTCAGGTCGTTTGGAGTGGAGGGCCCACTCCTGAAGACCTTCTATGACTCTGTGGTGGCCTCAGCCATCTTTTATGGTGTGGTCTGCTGGGGCGGCAACATCTCCGCCGGGGACAGGAAGAGACTGAACAGGCTGATCCGAAGGGCCAGCTCTGTTCTAGGATGCCCTCTGGACCCAGTGGAGGTGGTGAGTGACAGGAGAATGGTGGCTAAGCTGTCATCCCTGTTGGACAACATCTCCCACCCCATGCATGAGACTGTGACAGCACTGAGCAGCTCCTTCAGTGGCAGGCTGCGGCACCCACGGTGTGGGACGGAGAGATTTCGCAGGTCTTTCCTCCCCACTGCTGTCAGACTCCACAATAAAGACTTTAACTGATCAAACACACACATCCACAAATGTGCAATAACACTAATGTGCAATAATCTCTTTTGGCATCGTTGTATTTTTACTCAACTGTATATAGCATTTGTACTCTATTTTTATCTCATTGTATATTTTATTCTATTTTATTCTACTGTATATAGTATTTTATTCTATTGTGTACAGTTGTGTACTGTATTTATTCTTATTTTATTTTATTCTAATTTTTGCTTCATAACTTTTGCACTGTCCACTTCCTGCTGTGACAAAACAAATTTCCCACGTGTGGGACTAATAAAGGTTATCTTATCTTATCTTATCTTATTTTTATGCTTTGTCTTTTGTTACAGAGTGAACGAGATCTTTGGTTTTGCCTTTGCTGGTAAGTAAACAGTGATTGTAACTGAAGCAGTATAAACCTGGCACTGTGTAGCACATTTGTCGAATTACATACAGTAGTTTGACTTTTTGTGATATGTTTCCATTTACTGATGGGCAAAAACACAGGATTTGTGACCTGTAGCAGCAAAGCCCCCACACAGGGCCTCTGGCTGTCCCTGCAAATGTCCCAGAAGTTTAATAGCCCATTTATGTATGATTTAAATTTTTTATGGCTTATTGAATCCAAACATAGTTAAATGTCAGATGTCTTTATCCAGGTGTTCATTTTCTCCTTATGTTTGTGGATTTAAGTAGCAGACAAAACAATGAAAGTGTTTTTAGGGGAGTCAGTATAAGTGGTTGCTCAAACACTTAAGAGCTGCACAGGTATTGATTTATATTGTTTCTCAAATTCTGCTGATGTATTACATTAAAGTCAGAACACTGTAGAAGTATTTTGCCTGACTCGGTATAAGTAATAGCTTTAACAGTTAAGCAATAATAAAAACGAAGAGAACCAGAGGTGTGAGTGGACATTGTTAGGTACAATAGGTTACAGCCAGTGTGTCTAATTGGTTTATTACTTATTTGATGAATATAATGTGTTTTAAAATGAAATAGAAATGTTGCCAAAACGGGACATTGCAAAATACATAAATATTCCTAGCAACAGGTACAATGAAAAGAATTTTTGGTGTAATATTTTAAGACATTTCATTTTAATCACAAAACATTCTGCACGTCTGTTATTGTAACATGTCAATATTTACATGTATTTTAGGATTTGCATATTCATATCAGACTAACCAAAACATGATACGGTTTTCTGTTGCTTCTGATTTAAAAAATTACTTTGTATTTAATGTTTTTAACCTGAAAGGACATTAAAAGTTTTGGTTTTTCACACTTTATTAGAACTGACCTGTTGTAGAAAATGTTGGAGCCACAAGGCTTCTGTGTAGGAAATATTTGGTGTATCCTGCACTTGTGCCAACAAATATTGGTGCCTGTAGTAATAATGCTTTTATTACACATGCTAAAGCCATGTGAGACCCTGCAGTTCAATTATCTCCTCTTTAGACTACAGTGAACTTACAAAAGTAAAGTAATTGAGGATTTTACTATTTAATTTGTGTCACAGTCAATTGGATTGTGTGTGAAGAGGCTCTACAGTCTGAATCATCAAACAGTGATCTGATGAATTGTTTCCTTTCTCTAGACTGCTGATCTGATCGTCTCAAGTCTGGTAAGTAAAGGTTTTTCTGAGGTGCAGTGCTGGGAAATGTTTATCATCATAGGAGATTCAATGTAGTGCTGTGAGTCAGCACAGCTATTGGTGATTATCAAAAGTCATCAAATCCTAGAAAAGTCTATGTAAACATTTCCAGACTTACAGATCTCGCTTATCATCATACTACATTTTTAATTAGGCCCTAATATCGGCCATGCTAAGTTTATTATAGATTTAGTGGGGTGTGTATTAAACATGCCCCATATTTGACTGAAATATGTAGAAACTGCTGTATAGGAGTCATCTGTCTCCAAATTTTTTCATTTTGGCAAAAGTCATACTGAGTAAATTATTTTTTACTTCTATGTTAATGGCTCCCCAGACATTATGATATACTGTTGTACCAGGTAAGTACACACAGAAACGGGAATTTGAGACCTTTGGGCATTTAGGAACATGTGATGTGTCATAAGTTTGAGATGAGTGCATGTGAAGTGTTTAAAGCAGGTGGTCTGAAACCGTCTGCTCTAACTTCATTGTGTGGGTTTAGCTTGACCATATTATGTTTACAGTAAGTTACTGTAGCACCACATCTTGGTTTACAGACTCTGTTTTTATTGTGTTAATAGAATGCAAAAATGTCCTTAGAAATGTTCCACCACCAAATGTTAAACATTTTCATTCAGTTGAATCTAATAATGTACTGTACAACTCTTCAGTGTGTAATGATATATATGTTCTGTATTTTTCGGACTGTAAGGCACACTAAATTCTAAGGCACATTAAGCCAAACAAAACAGATAAGTCAAACTTTATTCAACTCATTTACAATAACTCTCAACATTGTTCAGTTGTAAGACATAAAATACAGAACAATGCACTCACTTTTCAGGATTTGTGGATTGATGAATGTGGATTGATCAGTTTGAAATCTGCTTCGTACGCATGTCTCTAAACAGATGCCAGGTCCTCATACACACACCATAATATTATGTTTAAGCACAATACGAATTACTCCGCGAGGCACCTGACTACTGTAGCTGTAATGCTCCAACAATCCATCAAACAGTGCAGCTTCGTAGCTTTCCAAAGTCGTACTAAAACATTTTGACTGATGTTTGAGCCCCGTGTAGCACATAAAATTGGGTTGAGGTCAGTAAGCACAGCCAGAATTAATATGTAAGGTAACCTGTTAATTTTTGAGAAAACTAAAGGATTTTAAGTGTGACTTATAGTCCGAAAAATACTGGAAAGCCATGTTTATTGGAAATATGCCTAATTCCAGTCTCTTTTTGTCTTACAGGTGACCTGCTGCAGAAAACCCTCTCCCTCTATCTTTGACAAGCAATTAACAAGCAATTCAGTCTGTCCTATCACTCTCCCTCTCCCTGCTCCATCTTTTTTGACAAGCCATTCTATCTTCTATCATTTCTCCGCCATGAGCTCTATCTAATTTGACAAGCTTGAACCTGAGTTGAAAAGCAAAACAAGTTTGAAAAGCAAAACAAGTTTGCCTGAAACCAAGTTTGCCTGAAACCAAGTTTGACAAGAAACCAAGTTTTTGGAATTGAAGTTACCACAACTTCATCGATCTGTTTTCAGAATTCGGAGAGATCTCCGCTCTCACTGCTCCTTCTTTCCTGTCATTAAACTTTCATATCCACTCATTTTGCTGGAAATTACAAGTAAAAAGTTGAATATACAGTAATAGAATTACAGTACAGTAGAACTCACTGTAGAAACTACTTACAGAGCCCTACATTTGTCATTTTAATTTTGCATTACACTTTGAAATAAACACATAGTTTGGCTTACAAGTGCAATTTGATAAATTATATAAACTTATATACACCTTTTTTGAGATATATTTGTAATAAGATAATCTGACTATTCTGTAATATATTCAGAGTGCTATATTCACATAAATATTAAATTTGATTCAAATACATTTTTCAAGTCTGTTTCATTGGTTATCACATTCGACTACAAGTTTATACTATTATTATTTAAGGACAAACCCTTTTTTGTCACTCAGTGTAAGTATTCAGTTACAGTTGTCATCTAGAGGCTCTCCTGAGGACCCAGACTTCCTGTTTCCTGGCTGCTGCAGAACATCCAGCTGAAGAATCCCCATCGCCTGTCATCTGATCACCACACCATCACAGCTCCTCATATTTGCTTTAAATTTTAAATATCTGAAAGATTTACACAAAGTCTACTTAAAAGCTAAGAGTTTTATTGATTGATTGTTGAGATTTATTCTGCATATTACATTACAGAAGAATAGACCGATTTGTTATCCAGTCTGGTTAAAAAAAATAGAAGTAATAATATACAGTTTTTGAAAAAGCTACAATAAAACGGACCAAAGTGTTTTCAAAGAACTTTAAATAAGTTAAACTAAATATTGAGTTTGTATTTAAGTCAGCCTTTTACATCAATTCTGATAAATCTCTGATTTAATAGAAACTTGAGGATTCATTAGTTTTTCAGTGTTTACAGGTTGAGTTTTGTTTACATTTGTGTATAAATACATATAAGGTCCAGTTTGTACTTGCACAAAATGCCAAGGAAAGGTCAAAGTCCCAGAAGCTTAGATGGCAAAAGCAGAAAGAACAGGTAAATGTTTCTCAGAGCGGTGAGGAGGTAAAGGTGTCTGTTACAACTGTTCCTAGTCCAGAAGTGCAGAGCAGCGTTCAGACAGCCGCAGTGTCTTATGCAGATGTGGTAAAGAGAGGTGTTCACTCAGCATGTGTGCCAAATGCTAAAGTACAGCAGGTAATCCAGACTGAACCCCAGGTAACTGTGCAAACGCAGCATGATGGAGAAGCTCCAGGACCGTCCCATGTACAGGTTACAAACAGTGAAAGTCGTCCACGAATGAGTAGCATCTGTGCGTCCCGAAGCCAGGCTTCTCCTAGGTATGGAAAGTACCGGAATCAGCAATGCATGGCTAACAGTTTGGTTTTCCTGTCATTCTTACACGAGGATGAATTCATTACCAGAGCAGATCTAAACCGTGTGTTGGACAAAGGCCATGCCATGCATTCAGATGCCAGAAAGAGGTTTGTGAACAGCGTGTTTCTAGCCTGTGATGAGCTTCCCACAGTGGTCACCAGCCGCACACACAAGTATCAAGTGGATATGTCTCAGCTTGCTCATTACGGCACATTTGATGGTACAGATCATCTTCCGAGCCTTGAACAGGGACTACAGTGTTTGGCTTCACAGGTTCGCTATGCTTTGCTAGTCATGGGAGGAAACGTCATTGCAGTTTGCAGGCTGACTTCAGGTGAATACGCATACTTTGACCCTCACCCACGTAAGTCTACAGGAATGCCATTGTCGCTAGTTGTAAGCGGTGGAACTGCAGTTATGTTAAAATTCACACGTCTTAACGACATGACTGACAGGATCAAATGCTTTTACCAAATATTTAGCACCGCACCAACCTGCACTTATGAGCTACAGCCTGTCGAGTTTCACAGTCAAAATGCTGCTTATCAAAGAGATGCTAATCAAAACACAGAATACAGACAATGCGCTACAAGTGCTCTAGCACCAGATTTAAATGAACCTGTTCCTGAATTAAACTCCCAGACATCCACTGAGCAGACACAAAAAACCGTGATCGACACTTTAACCACAGAAGTGACATCATCCAGAGTGGATTATTCAAATGAGACAGCTGCTCCTGAAAGCAACCATCATCCTTCTGATTTTTTACAAAAAGAAACATCTGCATCTTCTGTGAGAGAAACTCAGGTAACATCAGACTCTGTTCCTCAGAAGGATCCAACCGCTGCCTCCTGTTTAACCAAGACAACACAGGAACTCTCATATAAACTGTTGAAATGTAATAAACAGAAAAGGAAAAAAATGAGGAGACGATTATTGTCCCAACACAAACTACCACAAAGAAAGGAAAATCAGAAAAAGAAAGAAAGGCATATGTACACTTTTGATGAAAGCTTTAAGGCAAAGAAAAAAAACTCCAGTAGACAGTCTAATGGTCCTGATCACAGACAGAAGAAGAGTGTGTACAAAAATAATCTTTATAAATTAAATGCTACATATAGAGAGAAACAGACAGAACATTTGAGAAAGATCTATAGAGAAAGGGATGATTTTAAGGAAAAACAAAAGGAGAAAATGAGAAGGATCTATAGAGAAAGTGCTAAAATTAGAGAGAAAAAAAGAAAATGTGTCATAAGGATGTATAAAGACTATCCCATATTCAGAGAAAAGCAGAAAGAACGTATGAGGAAAACATGTAGAGAATCTTATAGAGAATCTCCAGTGTTCAGAGAGAAGCAGAAGGAGCGTATAAGAAGAACTTACAGAACTTGTGCTGAATTCAGAGAGAAACATAAAGCTTACATGAGGTCACATGTTTACAACTTATATAAAGAAAGTGAAGAATTTAAACAAAGAAAACAATCTTATATCACTAAACGTTATGTAGAAGAGAAACAATTTCAGCAGCAACACAAGGACAATATGAGAGAACGAATGAGAGTAAAATATTGGAACGGTTTTTCTTTTAGACAGATGCATAATATCAGATGTGCAATGAACATAAAAAGAAAATATCGTCAGATGCATCGACCAGCTGAAAGTTTACAGTCTCATCCAGATAACAGCTTAATGAATGAGGCCATATCTCGTTTCAGATCAAACATTAAATCAGCACCATCTTATGTTTGTACTGTTTGTCTAAAAGCTTCTTTTCCTAATCAGGTGAAAATCTGCAAAAGAACAAATTACTCAAAACACCAAACTGTAGCTCAGCAGTGTCTAACTGGTAAATTTGTTCATATGTGTGATGAAGCATGTAATGATCACTGCAGCTTTCCTGTTGAGAGAAAAAAGGAGTATATCTGTCACACGTGTCACAGTTCCCTCAAAAGTGGACGCATGCCAAGGCTTGCTGCTGTTAACGGTTTAGAACTTCAGGATATTCCAGCTGAACTGTGCGATCTCAACATTCTGGAGAGACATCTGATTGCCAAATGCATACCATTTGCTAAGATTATTCCACTTCCAAAGGGCAGACAAAGACTCATACGTGGTAATGTGGTGTGTGTACCATCTGAAGTCCAACAAACAGTTGACTGTTTGCCTCGGCTCAGAAACCAATCACAGATAATGAGGATCAAGCTTAAAAGACGACTGTGCTACAGAGGCCATCAGCTGTTCCAGACTGTCACCTGGTCTAAACTGATCCAAGCCCTGCGTAAACTAAAACAGATTCACCCACAGTACACAGATATTGTTATCAGAGATGATGCATTGCTTTGTGATCCCACGTTACCTGATGATGACAGCAGTGATGAAGCCAGCATGAGAAGTGATGATTATGATGAAGCAGATTTAATGGAAATTGACAACTATGAAAAAGATGCCCTTTTGTGTGAAACTGAGTCTGAAAGTGAACAAGATGTTAATATGCAATCCTGTGATGAACAACCAGAGGAACAAAATCCTGAGGAACCAGAAAGTGATTTGAACAATGGAGGTTTTGCTCTAGAAAGTTGTCTGCAGCCTGTAGACATTTCAGAAGAGATTCTCTCTTTCGCTGATAACACATATTGTGTGGCTCCTGCAGAAAGAAACAATCCTGTTAGCTTCTTCAGAACTCCTCATTTGGAAGCCATGGCATTTCCTGTGCAGTTTCCTACCGGTCAGAATACACTGGATGAAAAGAGACGTCTTAAACTCACACCAAGTGCTTACTTCAAGTCAAGGCTTTTCAACATTGATGCAAGATTTGCTAAAGATACAAATTACCTGTTTTTCTCACAGTTTGTCACTGAAATACATTTGGCTAATTCCAGCATGACAATACAGCTAAGGAAAGGTAAAACTATGACCAAAGATGGACGGAAAATCACATCAGGAATGTTACAAAGTAAGACAGAAGTAGAGAAGCTGGTAAGAAATAAAGATGCAATCAGATTCATGCAGCCACTCAGAGGAACTCCAGCTTACTGGCAGAAAACTACCAAAGATCTATTCAGTATGGTTCGTCAAATAGGAACACCTTAGTTCTTTGTCACTTTCTCTGCTGCTGAGATGAGATGGCCTGAAGTGATTCAAGCAATAAAGAGACAGCAAGGTGAAGAGGTTGATTTTGAAGCCCTGGACTGGTCAGAAAAGTGTGAAATTCTAAGATCAAATCCAGTAACCACCATGCGAATGTTTGATAAACGTGTTGAGGCTTTGTTCAGAGATTTGCTTTTTTCTCCTGCACAGCCCCTTGGTGAAATCATTGATTACTTTTACAGAGTTGAGTTCCAGCACAGAGGCAGTCCGCATATACACATGTTGCTGTGGATTCGAGAAAAGGTAGAAGTAGATGTGGACGATGACCAAACTGTCTGTGACTTTGTGGACAGATACATCTCAGCTCAACTCCCTGATCCAGAAAAACAGCCTGAACTGCACAAAAAAGTCGCTGAACTACAAAAGCACAGTAAAAACCACACAAAAACATGCTTTAAGAGTGTGAACACTGGTTGTAGATTTGGGTTTCCAAAACCACCAGCCACAAGAACAATGATTGTGAGACAGGATGAGGATTCAAACACTGAAAATGCAAAAGCCAAACTCAGACCTTTGTTGAACCTGCTGAAGGAACCTGAAGCTGCTTCTCTCACCATAGAGCAGATTCTGTCACGATGCAACTTGACAATGAATGAGTATGAACAATGCCTCCAAGACATAAACAAGAAAACAGCGCTGATTCTGAAACGTGACCCAAAGGACTGTTGGATCAACAATTACAACCCAGACCTGCTTGAAGCCTGGAACTCTAATTTAGATGTCTCATTAATTCTGAATGCCTATTCATGTATAGAATACCTCTGTAAATATATAACGAAGAAAGAATCTGGCCTCTCTGAATACCTAAAGACAGTTATTGACAACTCTGCAAAGAACACGGTCAATGAATGTGATGAAATGAGAGCTGTGATGCAGGCTTATTCAAAAAAGAGAGAGATCAGTGCACAGGAGTGTGTGACTCGAGTCTGTGGCCTAAAAATGAAAAAATGTTCCCGCAGTGTTGTATTTGTACCAACAGATGATAACCCGGTAAAAATGAGTCGCCCGATGAGCTACCTGGAAAGCACAACACACGACAGTTGTAATATTTGGATGACAAGTTTGAGTGATAAATACAAATGCAGACCTGAGACACCAGAATATGAGGAAATGTCGCTGGCTGATTTTGCTGCCTTGTGCCGGTTGGTGAGTGGTCCAAATGAAGGAAAAGATGTGCTTCCTCTTCTAAACCAGCTTGGATTTGTACAAAGGCGAAAGAATGATAAACCAGCTATAATCAGGTATTACCACTGTTCACAGGAAAAAGATCCTGAGCAATATTATGGACGACTGTTGAGACTTTACCTTCCACACAGATCAGAGCAGGAACTGAAACCACAAGGGTTCCAAACCTATCAGTCCTTCTACAACTCGGGTTTTGTACGACTTCCATGTTCAGACCACAGTGAGTCTGTGAAAAGGGTTGTGAAGAGAAATAAAGACAAGTATGAGAAGAACTCTGAGGATATTGAGAGTGCACTGGAAGAGTTTGAACAAAATAGGGATGTTGTGATTGATGAATGGTGTAATCTTGCTCCTGAATCTGAAGTTGTGAGGTTGCAATGTGATGAGAATCTTCCTGAGAGACATTCTGATGATGAGAACGAACAGGAGAATGTTCCCGACTACAGTCGTCAGTCTGATGCTGTAACAGAGATCAGAGCCGTCAGAGAACAACCTGCAGTAGATCCAGCTGTGGTACGTGTAATGTATCAGAATCTGAACCAGAAGCAGGCCTGCGTGTTCTATGCTATAAGAGACTGGTGTATTCAGCGCGTTTGTGGTTTGAACCCAGATCCATTTTTCTTGTATGTCAACGGTGGTGCAGGAACTGGAAAGTCACATCTGATTAAATGTATTCACTCTGAAGCATCAAAGATCCTGAGCAGACTGCCTGCTAATGCAGAAGAAGCTGACATATCAAATCCAACTGTTTTACTGACGTCATTTACCGGTACAGCAGCTTTTTCTATCAGTGGCTCTACGTTACATTCCCTACTGAAACTACCCAGGAGTCTGAAACCACCCATTCAAGGACTTGGTAACCAACTGGATGAAGTCAGATCTGAGCTTATAAATGCTGAAATTATTGTTATTGATGAGATTTCAATGGTTTCAAAACCCCTTTTTGCTTATGTGGATGCAAGACTGAAACAAATCAAAGGCACTCAGAGACCTTTTGGTGGAATGTCAGTTTTAGCTGTTGGAGATTTTTACCAGCTGCCACCAGTGCGACAGTCTAAACCTCTCTGTGTTTACGATCCAGAACAGATTGACCTATGGCAGGAACATTTTCAGATGATCACTCTAACCAAGATCATGCGTCAGAAAGATGATGTGGCCTTTGCAGAGATGCTGAACAGGATTAGAGTCAAAGAAAAGACAGATGAGCTTTCTCAGTGCAACAGAGATTTGTTGTCGCAGGCTGTGACTGCACCAGAAGAATGTCCAACTGAGGTCTTACACATTTATGCCACCAACAAGAATGTGGAATCCCACAACACAGATACGCTCAAGAAGCTTCATTCAAACATTATAATCATCAATGCAGACGATTTCCAGAAGGATAAACGTACAGGCAGAATGGTACGAAGAGACAAACCATTTACAGGTGGGCGAAATGATTTACCCGACACCCTGAATGTTGCTGAAGGAGCTCGAGTGATGCTGACCAGAAACTTGGACACACTAAACGGTTTGGTCAATGGTGCTTTTGGTATACTGATAAAGTTGGTGAGATCTGAAAATGATGGACAAATAATTAAACTGGGGCTCAGAATGGACAACCGGCAGCCTATGAGACACAACCGCAGTTCTAATGCAGCATCTGATGACCTGGTTTACATTGAGAGATCAGAGAAGAGTCTGAAGTTTAAAGGAGCGGTACGCAGACAGTTTCCTGTAAAGCTAGCATTTGCCTGCACAATCCACAAAACTCAGGGTCTTACAACACAGACAGCTGTAGTTTCAATGAAGAATATTTTTGAACCGGGTATGGCTTATGTTGCTCTCAGCAGGGTGACGTCTCTCAGTGGACTCTATTTGCAGGACTTGGATGAGAACAAGATTTATGCCAATCCTGAGGTAACTGCAGTGCTCCAAACCATGAGACAAGCCAGTGTTGAGGAAATGATGCCTCTTCTTCAGGTCAGAGAAACAGCCAGCAGACCTGACACTCTTACACTGATCCATCACAATACGGAGGGTTTGCCATCTCACATCTGTGACATCAAGAGTCATCATGAAATGTGCTTAGCAGATGTTTTGTGTCTCACAGAGTCTCACCTCCAAGGCTCCTTTGTTGCAGACAGTCTTCATTTGGACGGCTACACCATGTTCAAACGCAACAGACATGTGTCCTACACAAACTTTCCTCACATGGCCAGCAGAAGTGGTGGTGGAGTTGTTGTGTATTTGAGGAATCATTTTCAGGTTCAGGTAAAACAGTATCTGCATAATGTCACTGATCTTGAGTTTTTAGTGTTGAAGGTTCAGGCTCCATTCCCTGCGCTCATTGCTGTTGTGTACAGACCTCCAGACTACACTTCTGCCACGACAGACAAGAACACCCTGCTTGACCTCATTTTTATTTCTCAGCCACAGCGCAGTCTACATTCAGGTGTCCTGAGGACATATTACAGTTACCACAACCCTGTGTTTTGTGTCCTGTCCTCCAGCCAATCATGAAGTCGTCTGGTGAGTTTTGAAACAATTACAGATCATGTTTGTTACAGAGTTTACTGATTGTAGAGCATGAAAAAGATTTTTCATTGAAAAATCTTATTTCTTCATATTGTCTTCCCTACTCTGTCTGTAAGAAGACCCTTTCTTATTGCAATGTTATTAATCATTTCACCAAATCATGGCTGTACTTCATGCAGAGCCGGGAGATCTGCTTTCTGTTATCATGCACCTCAGATCTGAAATATGCTGCAAAAAGTATTAAACGGACATAATTTATTTTTTATTCTCATGTTTTAAATGACTAAATCTACTAATGCATTTTTTCATGGATGTTAATTGTCATCTCCTTTTTTGATACTTTTTTTACTCTGACGTATGTATCTCAAGAAACGAGAGCTTCCCCTCAAAGGGCTTTCAAATATGAAATAGTAAATAAATAAATCCCAGATAAATGCAGGTATTTATTATGGGTCACATGAATAATAACAGACAATTATATTTTCTTGATTATAGTAAATTTTGTAGAATCAAATGTTTTGGGGATGAATGAGGTTTTGCTTATCATGTTTTACAGGTAAAAAAATGTTAAAAGTTTTAAACTATCTTTAGGCTACCAGAGATGTCTATATTGATACATTATGTAGAGAAAAACATTTTTACAGCTTACAGAATATATATTAAATCTGATTTAGAAGTACATGGAAAGTTTCTGCATCCATTTTCTGACTTGGCCTTTATCCGGGTGGGTTTGGGTTTGGGTGGATAAAGGCCAAGTCAGAATTCTCTGAGCAGCTGGAAAAAGCTGCTAATAAACAAAGACATCAGAAAGTGTGGGCTTTAGGTGTAGCCCCCGCTTTCTGACGCACTAATTAGATTTAGTAACTGACACCCCATACCAGCATTACATAGACACTTGGGGGCTGAGCTGGTTGGGTGGGGAGGGAGGGTGGGTGGGTGGTGTTAAAAGCACTTTATGTTTTGTAGATGTATTTTTTCAGACAGAGCACACACAGTCCTGTTTCCTTTGTGGGAAAACCTTCAAACTTCACCATCCTCAGCTGAAACAACAACATCTTAACACCATCTTCATGAACTGCAGAGCCAAACCTGATCCATCTGTGCTGGACTGCACAGATAACTACATGCCCCAAGGAGACTGCTGTTTTATGAACTGCCATACCAGTGTGTCTTCAATGGAGAAGATGACACACCCATCACCTGACCTCCTGCCTGATCTGGAGACCATCATCATGCTGCCACACTACACACCTCTGAAACCATCAATTATGACTGATACTGAGGAAACTGTATTTCCTGTCAGAGATGCTCAGTGATCCTCAGAGCAGAGAGACGTATGATTCTTTATCTTTGATAAAAAATGTCAGTGCTTTTAATTCATTTAATTAATTTAAATTCTGTTTATTGCATAAAGAATTACACACTCAAATGATTATACTTGTTGACACTTTTTGAGTTTTAATTCACATTATGGATTACAAATTATGCTTTTTCTACTCTGTCTCTCTGTGCAGGTACTGCTGTCTTCTGAGTTCTTCAGTGTCCCAACTGAGACATTCAAACCTCATTGCAGAGCTCAAGTCTTTCCTCACCATCATGTGAGTGTGAGATTGCTCTGGATTCTGGTTATGTGGCCTGCAGCACCTATAAGGTATTTCAACATTGTCCATTTTATAACTTATTTCTAGTTTTTAGGCCTTAACACAAATAAAATGTTCCTTTTTCTGTATTTTTTAGAACAAGCTCGTACAGTGTGCCTGCATTCCAGCTTCTTAGACTCTACGCAAGTGGACAGAGTGTCAGTGTTTGGCCACTCTTACAGACACCGACTTCTGTCAACTCACTGCTACTGATCAGGTACCTCACTCCAGGAACAGAGGGGTGCAAGCCTGTCATCGTTTCCAGTGTGGCTTTGAATTCTTGGGGTAGCATCAGATTTTTCCCACAAATATTCAAAGGTAACACTTATTTTAAGCTTAGTTATTAAATCAAAAGTCTTCCCTTGTGTCAATTACATTTTATTTGTTTTTGTTTTCTTTTAGATTTATATGCAGTGATCGGATGTGGTGGAGCTTTGTTAACTGTGTGGAAAACATCTGTTTGTGATGCTATTTACAATGAGGCTTTAAGGTGACAGTTTCCATGTAATTTCAATCTTTTTACTAAGCAAAAACATGTTTGCAATTAACATATTTTTTCAGTTTTGTCTTTTGGATTTATGGTTAACATTCCTCTGTGACAGCAAATACTAAACTGGTCCAAGTAACCAGCATATCATTGGTTAAAGGCAAAAAGGACCACATGTCACACTAGCAATGAATTTTTGACTGTGTTTGTGTCACCAGATTTAACAAACAATATCAGACATATGAAACTGAACTCTGGATTAATGTCTAGATGTTTTTTGTGTTTTTTTTTATTGTTGAATAATTATTTTGTAGGACAAACCCAATCTATTTACCCAAACAATGTAACTTGTTTGGGTAAATAGTGGATTAATATATCTAAGTCTATAAGTATAGCAAGCTGAATTCATACAAACACACAGCTCTAAATCTTGAATTGTAGGATGTACAAAAACGATCATGTGATTATTATGGACATTTAAATAACTATATCTATTGAACCATTACACATATTCTTTATAGAAATTACACAATCTCACAATTCAGCCGTTGAAAATGTTTAAGAGAATAAATAATGTGTGTTTGTATGAATCCTGCCTTAGTATGGGGTGTCAGTAACTACATTAGTATAGAGTAGGTCTAACAGTGGTTTTCCACATCTGCTCTAATATATATAGATAATGGGTCAGACATATAAAGTCATTTTGAAAAGTTCATAAAGGTCACATCCATTTATATGTGTTCCTCTTTATCATTTTATATCAGGTCACACAGCTGACTTTTGTTTTGATCAGAGTAGAACCATAACATTCATGCTAATGGTTCTACTGTTTACAGTTACTTTATGATGGATTTCATCCTGGTCACAGCACTATGTGAAAAGCTGTTAGAGGTAAAGTTAACCCAATTAATACCTCATCATAAGTCACTCTATAACGCAAAGCAGTGATTATTTTCACTGTAATTTATTCTACAATAATGTTCTTTATTTGATCCCTGTTTCTTTAAATATGCACATCGATTGTTCAGCTGTGTGACTCTCCACACCTCAAATATATCACAATGTGGACTTCATTTCGACAGTATTTTGTAGATTGGTACCATATTTATCATAAAATCAGGAAACTGTAAACCAACTGAAAAAATGAAGCTTATGAAAATTTTAACGTGGCATTAGAACATGTTGTTTATCCTTGCCAAATGGTATTTACACAAAACTCCAGCAAATCAGAGGATATATTTTTGTCTCTCGCTTGCTGTTTATATATGTGTATATTTTTGCAGTTAATAGCCTATCATGTGTCTGCGCATCTTAGGGCCATAAACATAAACATGGCAAACAAGGATATGTTCACAATTCCAACATATGCTTCAATTGTTTTTATAGATCTTAGATCCATTTGATTTGCATTTTCTATTAATATTTTTCTGTTTATCCCAAATGGGATTTTTATTTCTGTATGCCATTATTGTAATCATTGGAAACAACTGAGTAAATATTTTGTATCATATGTTTCTAAAAATATTTGAATGTTCTACTTTTCTACTACTGGTTTTCTACTTTCTAAGCTTTCTTCCACTCTTTGGCATTTCAATAACATTATTTTGGGGTGTTTTTATCTCTGACTGCATTCATTTATTAACTAAATGTTGTTTGTGTGGGTTTTGTTTTGTTTTGTTTTTTTTGTTTGTTTGTTTTGTTTTGGTTTGGTTTTTTTGTTGCCATTTTTAGATTTCACCAGCTGTGTAAACTCTGTTATTTTCCCTTGGTTTTGTTCCACATCAGTTTATCTGCTGGCTGATTTTCTTCCTTTTCTAATGTTTCTAGTAATTTTTAACAGTTAAACAAGTAACTTTGAGGTTACTTCAGCCTTTTCAGCTGTTATCTGTTGACAGTTTTGCCTAATTATTACATTTCTGCAAAATTATAGCAGTTCTGATAACTTGTAATATTTCTGCTAAGTTTTTAATTTTCTACAAAATTATATTATTTTTGCTAAGTTACACTACTTTTATTTATTATGTTATGTTAAGTTATGTTATTCCAAATTATTTCATTTCTGCTAAGTTGTAGCTTCTGGTAAACTACAACATTTCTGCTGAATTGTTATGTTTCTTCTAAGTTATTTCATTTCTGCTAAGTTATTACATTTTTGTTAACTTGATGTTGTTCTGCAATGTAATTAAATTTCAACAACTTTTTAAACACTGACTTTGATTTCTTCAGCTTCTTCAGCTATTTTCAACTATTTTCAGCAGACAGCTTCAGCTTTACAGCATCCACACTGCATTTTCGCAGGAAATGCAAATTTTTCTAGTTTTTTGTTATTTTTATTATTTCCATTTATTATTTTATTTTTCTTAATTCTATTTTTATTATTTTGCTATTGCTATTGCATCATAATCATATAACAAGCATTTGCATTGACGAATTTATTAATAGTGATATTGCATTTAGATGTTTAAACATATTGGCACCCAATTAAGGTTTTATTACAGGTGCAGTTATGACCACTTTAAACTGTTGAGTTGGATTTATAATCTTAAATGTTCATATGCAGACTGCAGTGTGAAAGAGTAACTCTGTGCCAAAATAAGACAGGAAGTTACATGTTTTTGAAGTTACATGCTTTGCAGGAAGTGAAACCAAAACCAGAGTCTGAGTGAAAGTTATTCTGAGGAGCTAGTCGGCGAGGTGAAATGGGGTGTGATTGTGGTTAGCACATAGACACACACGTAACCACACACACACACACACACTTAGAGAGGTTCACTCAAGGGCGTAGATTTGGCATGGACGGAAGGGACGTGTCCCCACCAATATCCAGCAATTATTGAATTGTCCCCACCAATAATTTGATCTCTTCGAGTAAAGAAAAACAAACCCGATAGAAAGAAAAAAACGATCTGTCAACGTCTCATTCACCCAGCAGTGCAGAAAGAGTTAAATTACGTTCTCTCCTACGTCATGTGACAAATATGGCCAATGTGATTGGCTGTGTTTTTCAGGGACCTCTGTTTAGTTTTAGCAGCGGCAAGCCTGCGCTGCGAGGAGGAGAGGAGGATGGCAGCAAAGAGGAAGAACCTGGATATAAGAAATTATTTTTCAAAGAAACCTGTAAGTCACTTAAAACCAAGTTAACTGTGTCCGTCATAATAACGTTACAGGCTATGCTAGGCTTTGGCCCACATCAGTCTAAAATTGTATGTAACCATGAATAACGTGTTTTGGAAACTAACTGCACAACAGGCAGCACTATTAGTTATCTCAGTCTCAGAGTAGCATTTCTAATTTTGATTGAAACTGTCAGAGAAAACTGCAGCCTCGAGCAAGCCAGGATATTAGTTTACAGAGGCTGTTAAAATTATATGTCTAACATTAAAATGTTGGTGACACAATAATTTCATTCTAATGGTACTGACATATTCATAGGGTTAATTTTTGAGACAAAATATAATGAGGTAGTCATGATTTTGCAAATATTCCACCTTGCAGTGCAGTTTGCACAGTTTAAAAATGCACTCACCCTACAAACATTACTGATGCGTCAATATCTGTACAAATTGACAGAAACACTGAAGCAGCTCCACATTTTATTCTTATTGTCATGTGTGTCCTATTTGTCAGGTGACAGAAGAACCAACACAAAGCTCAGAGAGTAATGGTGATACAAGATCACAGGTGAAATTGGATGATGACTTGTTGGTTCATTATTGTATTTGAAGCACATGTGTGACTGCATGTATTTGGAATGTCTCACTGTTATTTATCAGGTGACAGAGGCAGCTCTGCCATGTTGTAGCTCTGACAGAGGTGAAGAGGCGAGGTCACAGGTGACTGACTGATGATTTGGTGCTATAGATTAACTAGTATTTATTATCATGACAATTGTTAGGCTGCTGATGTAAACTGATTCATTAGTGTATGTTTGACAAAGAATCTGAATTGACATGTCTCACTTTTTATATGGCACGAATCAATGTGTTATTTTATCAATGTGTTATTTTATCAGGTGGCAATATGTCCTAGTGCAGTCAGAGGGGAAGAGCCAGGGCCAAAGGTGAGGCACATCAAGCACATAATAATAATTTTAATCTGAGGATAAAACGCATGTACTGAGGATGAAAGAATCTTCAGTGCTCTCAGAAGATTAAAGAGATGGCTAAGGTTAACAATTACTCAAATGAGATTAAACAATGCTGCTGTGTGCCATGTCCACCAGGAGAGACTGGACAGTATAGATGTAAAACCAATATGCCAGCAGTTTATCTCAGTTAACGTGTCAATGGAAAATTGTACTTAGTAGTCAGTATGATCTTTTAATGATATAAGTTTCCATATATGCTTAGAGGTGTGTAATTGATTGTGTAGTGATAGGATGTGTGATCTTTAGTAGGCTTTGTGTGCATTCCAGAGTGTTCTAGCATTCACACCCACATCCTGGGGACATGGGAAAGGGCATACCTTCTTTTATTTTATGATAGGATAAACGTACCCTCTTTATGACCAAGGATGTTGCTCCTGCTTTTATTAATTTATGACCCTCTTTGTTCAGCAGGAGGACACACACACACACACACAAACACACACACACACACACACACACACACACACATATAAACAACCACATCCCAATGTAATGAACAAACGCACCCACTGATGTATATAAATAAAGACCAGGGCAGTGGCAGGGCGTGAGTCTCAGAGCCCTCACTTCTGTGCGAGTGCTGTGGCTGCCCTTGCTTGCAAGTAACTAACTGCAGTGTGTGTTTCTCCTCTCTGATTCGAAGCTGAAGAAGAGTTATTAGGGCCCGAGCACAAAAGTGCGAAGGCCCTATTGTATCTGCTCTGTTTCTTATTATTAGGGCCCGAGCACTGAGAGTGCGAAGGCCCTATTGTATCTGCTCTGTTTCTTCTTCTTCTTCTTATTATTATTATTATTATTATTATTATTATTATTATTATTATTATTATTTCGGCAAATGAATTGGCCTTTTGAGGGCCTAAACATGCTCAAAAACTCATGAAATTTTGCACACTCGCCAGGTCTGGTGAAAATTTACGTATTTTAATGTCTGTAGACATGTCCAGGGAAAATTGGCTCAGTAGCGCCACCTAGAAAAATGAGAAACGCGAGCCCCCGAGATAGGTATGACCTACATGTATAAAACTCGGAACACATATCTAACGTTCGGAGACGCACATAAAAGTCTATTATGGCCATGTCCTAAACCCAACAGGAAGTCCGCCATTTGGAAGTGAAGGTGACATTTTGGCTCTAATTTTGCCATTTCCATGCCTCGAACTTTTGCGAACTCCTCATTGGAATTTCATCGTACAAGCTTCATATTTGGTCAGTGTCAACTACACACCTGGGCCATGTTAAATTGCGGAGCTTTTGAGTTTTCGGGTTACTGTGAGGACGTGGCGCCACGGCGAATTTCGATGACTCGCCATGAAAATCTTATTGCCTCTCGTTCTGTCATACATTGTCCGACCTTGACCAAAGTGGACACATATGATAAGGCTCCACCCCTGAACAGATTTCAACTGCCATATTTGACATCAGGGACAGCGCCACCTAGTGGGAACAGGAAATGTCATGTTTTACACTTTGGGGTACAGTATTGTAATGGGTGACATCTGCAGCCTCAAATTTCTCCAGGAAAGCCTTAAGGAGTTGGTCTTGGGTTACAGAGAAAACTGTGAGTTTTCGCTGAAGGGTGTGACCCCAGCAGCATGGCGAACATTGATGTCTCGCCATGAAGAAACAAATTAGTGTAACTCAATGAAATCCAATGTGATCAGTACCAGATTTTACAGGGATGATGTCAGACCCGCCCTGAACAGATTGATATGCCCATTGTCAGGAATACGTAGAGCGCCACCTAGTGGCACCAGGAAATGTCATGTCTTTCATTTTGTTGTACTGATTTTCACAGGTTCATCGTGGCCACCTCAAAAGCGGTGAATATCACCATCAGTCCCTCTTGATGCTTCAGTGAGAAAATTGTGACTATAAACTGAACGGCGCACCCTGGTGGCAACGCAGTTCACCATGAAAGATGAAGTGGCTTTTGAGGGGCTTGAAAAGTTTAAAAAGTCTTGAAATTTGGCGCACACCTCTAATGTGATGAGGGATTTCTTTTTATATGTTCATTTTCCTTGAACAGCGCAAAATGGCTCCACAGCGCCCCCTACAAAATTTCAAAACAGCAGCCCCTGCTCTGTGTTTTATGTATGAGTTTGAAACCTGGCAAGCTTATTGGAGATATCAAGATGTACAAAAAAGTCTCTTGGAGCAATATCCCAAATCCAACAGGAAGTCAGCCATTTTAAAATTAATGTGTAAATTTGGCGACATTTTCCCCTCTTTTCAGGCCTCATACTTTGACGAACTCCTCCAAGGGATTTCATTAGATTTACGCGATCTCCTGTGTGTGGAATCTAAAGACCTTTGTGATGTTAAATTGCGAAGCTTTTTACGTTCAGGGAAACGGGGTGGTCATGGCGGCACGTGGAGTTTCAATCACTCGCCAAAAAGCAGTAACCTGCTGTCGCTCAAAAACACAATGTCCAATCTCTCCCAAAGGTCGCAGGCGTGATGAGACTCGAGCTCGGAAATGTTTGTTATGCCATTTGTCAGTAATGGTTAGAGCGCCACCTAGTGGGACGACTATAATAATGGTTGAATGAGATGAAATTTTAGCTGGTGGTTAAATGCATGAATTCCATCAATGTGACATCAGATCGGAAGCGCTGGTTTTAGGTGTTGGGCTTGGCTCGACGCGCCGGGGGTGCGAGGGCCCTCATATCGCTGCTTGCAGCTTTAATTAGGGCCCGAGCACTTCGAGTGCGAAGGCCCTATTGTATCTGCTCCGTTTATTATTATTAGGGCCCGAGCACCGAGAGTGCGAAGGCCCTACTGTATCTGCTCTGTTTATTATTATTATTATTATTATTAGGGCCCGAGCACTGAGAGTGCGAAGGCCCTATTGTATCTGCTCTGTTTATTATTATTATTATTATTATTATTATTATTTTTTACCGAAATGAATTGCCTTTTTGAGGGCTTTAACATGCTCAAAAACTCGTGAAATTTTGCACACATGCCAGATCTGGTGAAAAATTTTGTATTTTAATGGTTTTACATATGAGCACTGGGAAATGGCTCTGTAGCGCCACCTATGCCTTGTTAAATGCAGCCCTACGAACACATCGTTTTAGCTACATGTATGAAATTTGGCACACATGTGTATCATGCCAAGACGAACAAAAAAGTCTGTGGGACCATTGACGCAAACCCAACAGGAAGTCCGCCATTTGGAAGTGAAGGTGACATTTTGGCTCTAATTTTGCCATTTCCATGCCTCGAACTTTTGCGAACTCCTCATTGGAATTTCATCGTACAAGCTTCATATTTGGTCAGTGTCAACTACACACCTGGGCCATGTTAAATTGCGGAGCTTTTGAGTTTTCGGGATACGGTGAGGCCGTGGCGCCACGGCGAATTTCGATGACTCGCCATGAAAATCTTATTGCCTCTCGTTCTGTCATACATTGTCCGACCTTGACCAAAGTGGACACATATGATAAGGCTCCACCCCTGAACATATTTCAACTGCCATATTTGACATCAGGTACAGCGCCACCTAGTGGGAACAGGAAATGTCATGTTTTACACTTTGGGGTACAGTATTGTAATGGGTGACATCTGCAGCCTCAAATTTCTCCAGGAAAGCCTTAAGGAGTTGGTCTTGGATTACAGAGAAAACTGTGAGTTTTCGCTGAAGGGTGTGACCCCAGCAGCATGGCAAACATTGAGGTCTCGCCATGAAGAAACAAATTAGTGTAACTCAATGAAATCCAATCTGATCAGTACCAGGTTTTACAGGGATGATGTCAGACCCGCCCTGAACAGATTGATATGCCCATTGTCAGGAATACGTAGAGCGCCACCTAGTGGCACCAGGAAATGTCATGTCTTTCATTTTGTTGTACTGATTTTCACAGGTTCATCGTGGCCACCTCAAAAGCGGTGAATATCACCATCAGTCCCTCTTGATGCTTCAGTGAGAAAATTGTGACTCTAAACTGAACGGCGCACCCTGGTGGCAACGCAGTTCACCATGAAAGATGAAGTGGCTTTTGAGGGGCTTGAAAAGTTTAAAAAGTCTTGAAATTTGGCGCACACCTCTAATGTGATGAGGGATTTCTTTTTATATGTTCCTTTTCCTTGAACAGCGCAAAATGGCTCCACAGCGCCCCTACAAAATTTCAAAACAACAGCCCCTGCTCTGTGTTTTATGTATGAGTTTGAAACCTGGCAAGCTTATTGGAGATATCAAGATGTACAAAAAAGTCTCTTGGAGCAATATCCCAAATCCAACAGGAAGTCAGCCATTTTAAAATTAATGTGTAAATTTGGCGACATTTTCCCCTCTTTTCAGGCCTCATACTTTGACGAACTCCTCCAAGGGATTTCATTAGATTTACGCGATCTCCTGTGTGTGGAATCTAAAGACCTTTGTGATGTTAAATTGCGAAGCTTTTTACGTTCAGGGAAACGGGGTGGTCATGGCGGCACGTGGAGTTTCGATCACTCGCCAAAAAGCAGTAACCTGCTGTCACTCAAAAACACAATGTCCAATCTCTCCCAAAGGTCGCAGGCGTGATGAGACTCGAGCTCGGAAATGTTTGTTATGCCATTTGTCAGTAATGGTTACAGCGCCACCTAGTGGGACGACTATAATAATGGTTGAATGAGATGAAATTTTAGCTGGTGGTTAAATGCATGAATTCCATCAATGTGACATCAGATCGGAAGCGCTGGTTTTAGGTGTTGGGCTTGGCTCGACGCGCCGGGGGTGCGAGGGCCCTCATATCGCTGCTTGCAGCTTTAATTATTATTATTATTATTATTATTTCGGCAAATGAATCGGCCTTTTGAGGGCCTAAACATGCTCGAAAACTCATGAAATTTTGCAGACGCGTCAGGTCTGGTGAAAATTTACGTATTTTAATGTCCGTAGACATGTCCAGGGAAAATTGGCTCAGTAGCGCCACCTAGAAAAATGAGAAACGCGAGCCCCCGAGATGGGTATGACCTACATGTATAAAACTCGGAACACATATCTAACGTTCGGAGACGCACGTAAAAGTCTATTATGGCCATGTCCTAAACCCAACAGGAAGTCCGCCATTTGGAAGTGAAGGTGACATTTTGGCTCTAATTTTGCCATTTCCATGCCTCGAACTTTTGCGAACTCCTCATTGGAATTTCATCGTACAAGCTTCATATTTGGTCAGTGTCAACTACACCCCTGGGCCATGTTAAATTGCGGAGCTTTTGAGTTTTCGGGTTACTGTGAGGCCGTGGCGCCACGGCGAATTTCGATGACTCGCCATGAAAATCTTATTGCCTCTCGTTCTGTCATACATTGTCCGACCTTGACCAAAGTGGACACATATGATAAGGCTCCACCCCTGAACATATTTCAACTGCCATATTTGACACCAGGGACAGCGCCACCTAGTGGGAACAGGAAATGTCATGTTTTACACTTTGGGGTACAGTATTGTAATGGGTGACATCTGCAGCCTCAAATTTCTCCAGGAAAGCCTTAAGGAGTTGGTCTTGGGTTACAGAGAAAACTGTGAGTTTTCGCTGAAGGGTGTGACCCCAGCAGCATGGCGAACATTGAGGTCTCGCCATGAAGAAACAAATTAGTGTAACTCAATGAAATCCAATCTGATCAGTACCAGATTTTACAGGGATGATGTCAGACCCGCCCTGAACAGATTGATATGCCCATTGTCAGGAATACGTAGAGCGCCACCTAGTGGCACCAGGAAATGTCATGTCTTTCATTTGTTGTACTGATTTTCACAGGTTCATCGTGGCCACCTCAAAAGCGGTGAATATCACCATCAGTCCCTCTTGATGCTTCAGTGAGAAAATTGTGACTATAAACTGAACGGCGCACCCTGGTGGCAACACAGTTCACCATGAAAGATGAAGTGGCTTTTGAGGGGCTTGAAAAGTTTAAAAAGTCTTGAAATTTGGCGCACACCTCTAATGTGATGAGGGATTTCTTTTTATATGTTCATTTTCCTTGAACAGCGCAAAATGGCTCCACAGCGCCCCCTACAAAATTTCAAAACAACAGCCCCTGCTCTGTGTTTTATGTATGAGTTTGAAACCTGGCAAGCTTATTGGAGATATCAAGATGTACAAAAAAGTCTCTTGGAGCAATATCCCAAATCCAACAGGAAGTCAGCCATTTTAAAATTAATGTGTAAATTTGGCGACATTTTCCCCTCTTTTCAGGCCTCATACTTTGACGAACTCCTCCAAGGGATTTCATTAGATTTACGCGATCTCCTGTGTGTGGAATCTAAAGACCTTTGTGATGTTAAATTGCGAAGCTTTTTACGTTCAGGGAAACGGGGTGGTCATGGCGGCACGTGGAGTTTCAATCACTCGCCAAAAAGCAGTAACCTGCTGTCGCTCAAAAACACAATGTCCAATCTCTCCCAAAGGTCGCAGGCGTGATGAGACTCGAGCTCGGAAATGTTTGTTATGCCATTTGTCAGTAATGGTTAGAGCGCCACCTAGTGGGACGACTATAATAATGGTTGAATGAGATGAAATTTTAGCTGGTGGTTAAATGCATGAATTCCATCAATGTGACATCAGATCGGAAGCGCTGGTTTTAGGTGTTGGGCTTGGCTCGACGCGCCGGGGGTGCGAGGGCCCTCATATCGCTGCTTGCAGCTTTAATTATTATTATTATTATTTCGGCAAATGAATCGGCCTTTTGAGGGCCTAAACATGCTCAAAAACTCATGAAATTTTGCACACGCGTCAGGTCTGGTGAAAATTTACGTATTTTAATGTCCGTAGACATGTCCAGGGAAAATTGGCTCAGTAGCGCCACCTAGAAAAATGAGAAACGCGAGCCCCCGAGATGGGTATGACCTACATGTATAAAACTCGGAACACATATCTAACGTTCGGAGACGCACAAAAAAGTCTATTATGGCCATGTCCTAAACCCAACAGGAAGTCCGCCATTTGGAAGTGAAGGTGACATTTTGGCTCTAATTTGCCATTTCCATGCCTCGAACTTTTGCGAACTCCTCATTGGAATTTCATCGTACAAGCTTCATATTTGGTCAGTGTCAACTACACACCTGGGCCATGTTAAATTGCGGAGCTTTTGAGTTTTCGGGTTACTGTGAGGCCGTGGCGCCACGGCGAATTTCGATGACTCGCCATGAAAATCTTATTGCCTCTCGTTCTGTCATACATTGTCCGACCTTGACCAAAGTGGACACATATGATAAGGCTCCACCCCTGAACATATTTCAACTGCCATATTTGACATCAGGGACAGCGCCACCTAGTGGGAACAGGAAATGTCATGTTTTACACTTTGGGGTACAGTATTGTAATGGGTGACATCTGCAGCCTCAAATTTCTCCAGGAAAGCCTTAAGGAGTTGGTCTTGGGTTACAGAGAAAACTGTGAGTTTTCGCTGAAGGGTGTGACCCCAGCAGCATGGCGAACATTGAGGTCTCGCCATGAAGAAACAAATTAGTGTAACTCAATGAAATCCAATCTGATCAGTACCAGATTTTACAGGGATGATGTCAGACCCGCCCTGAACAGATTGATATGCCATTGTCAGGAATACGTAGAGCGCCACCTAGTGGCACCAGGAAATGTCATGTCTTCATTTTGTTGTACTGATTTTCACAGGTTCATCGTGGCCACCTCAAAAGCGGTGAGTATCACCATCAGTCCTTCATGATGCTTCTGTGCGAAAATTGTGACTTTAAACTGAACGGCGCACCCTGGTGGCAACGCGGTTCACCATGAAAGACGAAGTGGCTTTTGAGGGGCTTGGAAATTTTAAAAAGTCTTGGAATTTGGCCCAAACCTCCAATGTGATGAGGGCTTTGTTGTTATGTGATCATTTTCCTTGAATAGCGCAAAATGGCTCCACAGCGCCCCCTACAAAATTTCAAAACATCAGCCCCTGCTCTGTGTTTTATTTATAAGTCTGAAACCTGGTAAGCTTATGGAGGATATCAAGATGTACAAAAAAGTCTCTTGGAGCAATATCCCAAATCCAACAGGAAGTCAGCCATTTTAAAATTAAGGTGTAATTTTAGCCACTTTTTCGCCTCTTTTCAGGCCTCATACTTTGACGAACTCCTCCAAGGGATTTCATCAGATTAACCCGATCTCCTGTGTGTGGAATCTAAAGACCTTTGTGATGTTAAATTGCGAAGCTTTTTACGTTCAGGGAAACGGGGTGGCCATGGCGGCACGTGGAGTTTCAATCACTCGCCAAAAAGCAGTAATCTGCTGTCACTCAAAAACACAATGTCCAATCTCTCCCAAAGTTCGCAGGCGTGATGAGACTCGAGCTCGGAAATGTTTGTTATGCCATTTGTCAGTAATGGTTAGAGCGCCACCTAGTGGGACGATTATAATCATGACTGAATGACATGAAATGTTAGCTGGTGGTTAAATGCATGAATTCCATCAATCTGACATCAGATTGGACGTGCTGGTTGTAGGAGTTGGGCGTGGCTCGACGCGCCGGGGGTGCGAGGGCCTCATAACGCTGCTTGCAGCTTTAATTAGGCCCGAGCACAAAGTGCGAAGGCCTATGTATCTGTCTGTTTCTTATTATTATTATTATTATTATTATTATTATTAGGGCCCGAGCACAAAGTGCGAAGGCCTATTGTATCTGCTCTGTTTCTTATTATTATTAGGGCCCGAGCACAAAAGTGCGAAGGCCCTATTGTATCTGCTCTGTTTCTTATTATTATTATATTATTATTATTATTATTATATTATTATTATTATTATTATTATTATTATTATTTCGGCAAATGAATCGGCCTTTGAGGGCCTAAACATGCTCGAAAACTCATGAAATTTTGCACACGCGTCAGGTCTGGTGAAAATTTACGTATTTTAATGTCCGTAGACATGTGCAGGGAAAATTGGCTCAGTAGCGCCACCTAGAAAAATGAGAAACGCGAGCCCCCGAGATGGGTATGACCTACATGTATAAAACTCGGAACACATATCTAACGTTCGGAGACGCACATAAAAGTCTATTATGGCCATGTCCTAAACCCAACAGGAAGTCCGCCATTTGGAAGTGAAGGTGACATTTTGGCTCTAATTTTGCCATTTCCATGCCTCGAACTTTTGCGAACTCCTCATTGGAATTTCATCGTACAAGCTTCATATTTGGTCAGTGTCAACTACACACCTGGGCCATGTTAAATTGCGGAGCTTTTGAGTTTTTGGGTTACTGTGAGGCCGTGGCGCCACGGCGAATTTCGATGACCGCCATGAAAATCTTATTGCCTCTCGTTCTGTCATACATTGTCCGACCTTGACCAAAGTGGACACATATGATAAGGCTCCACCCCTGAACATATTTCAACTGCCATATTTGACACCAGGGACAGCGCCACCTAGTGGAACAGGAAATGTCATGTTTTACACTTTGGGTACAGTATTGTAATGGGTGACATCTGCAGCCTCAAATTTCTCCAGGAAAGCCTTAAGGAGTTGGTCTTGGGTTACAGAGAAAACTGTGAGTTTCGCTGAGGGTGTGACCCCAGCAGCATGGCGAACATTGAGGTCTTGCCATGAAGAAACAAATTAGTGTAACTCAATGAAATCCAATCTGATCAGTACCAGATTTTACAGGGATGATGTCAGACCGCCTGAACAGATTGATATGCCCATTGTCAGGAATACGTAGAGCGCCACCTATGGACCAGGAAATGTCATGTCTTTCATTTTGTTGTACTGATTTTCACAGGTTCATCGTGGCCACCTCAAAAGCGGTGAATATCACCATCAGTCCCTCTTGATGCTTCAGTGAGAAAATTGTGACTATAAACTGAACGGCGCACCCTGGTGGCAACGCAGTTCACCATGAAGATGAAGTGGCTTTTGAGGGGCTTGAAAAGTTTAAAAGTCTTGAAATTTGGCGCACACTCTAATGTGATGAGGGATTTCTTTTTATATTTCATTTCCTTGAGAGCGCAAAATGGCTCCACAGCGCCCCTACAAATTTCAAACAAAGCCTGCTCTGTGTTTTATGTATGAGTTTGAACCTGGCAAGCTTATTGGAGATATCAAGATGTACAAAAAAGTCTCTTGGAGCAATATCCAAATCCAACAGGAAGTCAGCCATTTTAAAATTAATGTGTAAATTTGGCGACATTTTCCCCTCTTTTCAGGCCTCATACTTTGACGAACTCCTCCAAGGGATTTCATTAGATTTACGCGATCTCCTGTGTGTGGAATCTAAAGACCTTTGTGATGTTAAATTGCGAAGCTTTTTACGTTCAGGGAAACGGGGTGGTCATGGCGGCACGTGGAGTTTCAATCACTCGCCAAAAAGCAGTAACCTGCTGTCGCTCAAAAACACAATGTCCAATCTCTCCCAAAGGTCGCAGGCGTGATGAGACTCGAGCTCGGAAATGTTTGTTATGCCATTTGTCAGTAATGGTTAGAGCGCCACCTAGTGGGACGACTATATAATGGTTGAATGAGATGAAATTTTAGCTGGTGGTTAAATGCATGAATTCCATCAATGTGACATCAGATCGGAAGCGCTGGTTTTAGGTGTTGGGCTTGGCTCGACGCGCCGGGGGTGCGAGGGCCCTCATATCGCTGCTTGCAGCTTTAATATTATTATTATTATTATTATTATTAGGCAAATGAATCGGCCTTTTGAGGGCCTAACATGCTCGAAAACTCATGAAATTTTGCACACCGTCAGGTCTGGTGAAAAATTTACGTATTTTAATGTCCGTAGACATGTCAGGGAAATTGGCTCAGTAGCGCCACCTAGAAAAATGAGAAACGCGAGCCCCGAGATGGGTATGACTACATGTATAAAACTCGGAACACATATCTAACGTGAGACGCAAAAAATCTATTATGGCCATTCCTAAACCCAACAGGAAGTCCGCCATTTGGAAGTGAAGGTGACATTTTGGCTCTAATTTTGCCATTTCCATGCCTCGAACTTTTGCGAACTCCTCATTGGAATTTCATCGTACAAGCTTCATATTTGGTCAGTGTCAACTACAACCTGGGCCATGTTAAATTGCGGAGCTTTGAGTTTTCGGGTTACTGTGAGGCCGTGGCGCCACGGCGAATTTCGATGACTCGCCATGAAATCTTATTGCCTCTCGTTCTGTCATACATTGTCCGACCTTGACCAAAGTGGACACATATGATAAGGCTCCACCCCTGAACATATTTCAACTGCCATATTTGACATCAGGGACAGCGCCACTAGTGGGAACAGGAAATGTCATGTTTTACACTTTGGGGTACAGTATTGTAATGGGTGACATCTGCAGCCTCAATTTCTCCAGGAAAGCCTTAAGGAGTTGGTCTTGGGTTACAGAGAAAACTGTGAGTTTTCGCTGAAGGGTGTGACCCAGCAGCATGGCGAACATTGAGGTCTCGCCATGAAGAAACAAATTAGTGTAACTCAATGAAATCCAATCTGATCAGTACCAGATTTTACAGGGATGATGTCAGACCCGCCCTGAACAGATTGATATGCCCATTGTCAGGAATACGTGAGCGCCACCTAGTGGCACCAGGAAATGTCATGTCTTTCATTTTGTTGTACTGATTTTCACAGGTTCATCGTGGCCACCTCAAAAGCGGTGAATATCACCATCAGTCCCTCTGATGCTTCAGTGAGAAAATTGTGACTATAAACTGAACGGCGCACCCTGGTGGCAACGCAGTTCACCATGAAAATGAAGTGGCTTTTGAGGGGCTTGAAAGTTTAAAAGTCTTGAATTTGGCGCACACCTCTAATGTGATGAGGGATTTCTTTTATATGTTCATTTTCCTTGAACAGCGCAAAATGGCTCCACAGCGCCCCTACAAAATTTCAAAACAACAGCCCCTGCTCTGTGTTTTATGTATGAGTTTGAAACCTGGCAAGCTATTGGAGATATAGATGTACAAAAAAGTCTCTTGGAGCAATATCCCAAATCCAACAGGAAGTCAGCCATTTTAAAATTAATGTGTAAATTTTGGCGACATTTTCCCTCTTTTCAGGCCTCATACTTTGACGAACTCCTCCAAGGGATTTATTAGATTACGCGATCTCCTGTGTGTGGAATCTAAAGACCTTTGTGATGTTAAATTGCGAAGCTTTTACGTTCAGGGAAACGGGGTGGTCATGGCGGCACGTGGAGTTTCAATCCCGCCAAAAAGCAGTAACTGCTGTCGCTCAAAAACACAATGTCCAATCTCTCCCAAAGTCGCAGGCGTGATGAGACTCGAGCTCGGAAATGTTTGTTATGCCATTTGTC